>NW_007251304.1:43247-44237 GCF_000164805.1 Carlito syrichta | reverse complement strand
TGGATTCTTCTGCTGAAATTAGGGTTTTTGTGGTCTTGCTTTTCCAGCTTTTTAAGGTGGCTTCTTAGTCTGTTAATTTGTGATCCTTTCATTTTCCTCATGTGCGTTTGTAGGGATATAAATTCCCCTCTTACTACAGATTTTATGGCATCCGAGAGATTTTGGTAAGATGTTTCTTCATTTTCATTTGTTTCCATGTATCTTTTAATTTCTGTTTTGATTTCAATCTTGACCCTGGAGTTGTTTAGCATCATGCTGTTTAGTGTCCATGTCTTTGTGGGTTTTGGGGGGACTTAGTTGGTGTTATTGTTTATTTTTATTCCACTGTGGTCAGAGAAGGTGCATGGTAAAATTTCAGTCCTTTTAAATTTGCTTATGCTTGATTTATGGCCAAGTATGTGGTTGATCTTAGAATACATTCCATGTGGTGATGAGTAGAATGTGTATTCTGTGGTCTTTGGATGGAGGGTTCTGTAGGGATCAATTAAGTTCATTTGATCAAGAGTCACATTGAGGTTTCGGATCTCATTGCTGATTTTTTGTCCTAATGATCTGTCTAGGGCTGTGAGTGGGGTATTAAAGTCCCCAGCTATGATGGTATTGGAGTCGATATCTGTTTTTAGTTTACCTAGGAGCTGCTTTATGAAAGTTGGTGTTCCTATGTTTGGTGCATATATGTTTAGGATGGATATTTCTTGTTGATGGATTGAACCTTTTACCAGTATGTAGTGGCCTTCTGTATCTTTTTTTATTTTTGATAGCTTAAAGGTTATTTTGTCTGAGATTAAGATCGTAACTCTTCCTTTCTTTTGTGTTCCATGCACCTGAAAACTTGTTTCCCATCCTTTTACTTTGAGCCTGTGAGTGTCCTTTCTAGTGAGGTGAGTCTCTTGAAGGCAATAGATTGTTGCCTGGTGATATTTTATCCATATTGCCATTCTATGTCTTTTCATTGGTACATTTAGTCCATTCACATTCAAACTAATTATG
>NW_007251304.1:41729-42445 GCF_000164805.1 Carlito syrichta | reverse complement strand
GTTCTCTGAATCTCTTGTGTTTGAATTTTTTCCTCCTTGATGAGATGAGGGAAGTTTTCTTGAATGATTTCATGAAATGTTTGTTCCAGTGTGGCCTCGGTTTCTCTCTCTGCCTCAGGAAGGCCAATTACTCTTAGGTATGGTCTCTTGAAGTAATCATTCATCTCTTACAGGTTTTGTTCTGTCTTTTTGAGCTTCTTTTCTATGCTTTTGACAGTCTGGGTTAGTTCTGTGTTTTGGTCTTTGAGCTCTGAGATTCTTTCTTCTGCTTGACTAATTCTGCTTTCCATGCTTATTAGTTTGTTATTTATTTCCATCACAATATTCTTTACTGCTGTTATTTCTGACATCAGCTCCTTCCTATTTTCCTCTTATCTCTCCTCAATTTTTAAAATTCTCTCTATTAATGTCTTGATGTCTGGATTGGTTGCATGTGACCAGTCATTCTGGGGGCTCTTCATTGTTTGTGTTCCAGAATCTGTTTTCTCAGTGTCTGATCTCCCTGGGGTCTGTGTGAGACCTATATTCTTCTTTTAGTTTTTCTTCATTTGTGTGGTTTTTTCCCCCCTCCTACTTTTTCCTTTTCTCCATGTCACCGTCTTCTTTAATTCTGTTATTCAGGGGTAGAGGGATTGGTTTTACTTCTGTTTGTTCAATCTCCTATTCTTTATGTATGCCCTCTTACTTTGTTCAATTCTGGAGTTGCACTGTAGGTT
>NW_007251304.1:24966-41304 GCF_000164805.1 Carlito syrichta | reverse complement strand
AGGAGAAAAGAGAAGAAAAGGAAGAGGACAAAAAGAAAAAAAAGGAACAATACAGTAGGAATAGAATTAAGTCATTAAACTAACAGAACCAATCAAGCACACTGAGACTTTTCGTTTAAGTCCAATGTCCTTTCAGCTCTGATTTCTAGCTCTCTTTTCAAGCTGGTAAACTAGTTCACAGTTAGGGTCAGTTGCCCCTGGCCTGCTGTGAAGGACAGTTCATATCACCCTCTGTTCACCACTCTGGCCTGTCTGTTTTTCAAGCTTGTTTCTCCCGTTTTGGTGTTGTTACCTTGAATCGCCAGCAGGTGGTGCTATCTCAGCTGCTTGCCCCAGAGTGGGTGGGGCCAGTCAGAAACGGGGCACAGGCAGGAGATGGAAGCCTGCCTCAGGGCACCCAGGAGGAGACCCATGGCAGGCAGGACTTCATGGTCACAGGAGAGGTGGCAGTGATCCCAGCAGATCTTGCCTGCAGGGGCTTCAAGGACTGAAGTCGTGGATCGCCTCAGGCATGGGTGATGTGATGTGCTATGGCTGCTACAAAGCCCGCAGCGGCACCAGAGGCTGCTGTGTCTGCGCTGCAGTGCCTGTCCAGACTGCTGTGATGCCCCAGCGGTGGCAACGGCCGAGCTCCGTGTGAAGAGCAGGCTGCCAATGTTGGGATCCGCAGCCCCTCGGGAGAGAGTCAGAGACCCTCTGAGTTCTCCTTTGCAGAGGGTTTTATAGACCAGGTTGCCCTCTCGCCATCTTGCCGAAAGTTTCAAGCTTTGTTTTATTATTTGTAATGTGTGACAATAATATCTTCTTTAGTATTTTGTTATGAGAATTTATCAATAATGTATCCAAAAAGACTGACAAGAAGTAGATGATCTAATGATGAAAATATTCTCAATAAGTAGAAAGAAAGCATGTGACAAAATATAGCAACCATCATTCACTAGAAATTCTCTGTGAATGAGAAATTAAAGGGTACTTCCTCAACTTAATAAAGAACACATACAAAATGCCTGTATCATGTGTCATACTTAACAGTGAAAACTGAGCTGTTTTCTCACAAGCTAAGGATGAAGGGAATAACTTTTGCTCTCACTACTTCCATTTAATATTGTACTAGAGTCCATCCCGTGCAATAATGCAAGAGAGAGATAGAAAAGGCATACAGCCTGGAAAGAACAAATTAAACCTATCTTTATTTTAGGACAGCATAATTGCCTAGGTAAAAAAAATTCAAGGGAATCTGCAAAAAAGTGACTAGAATAAGAAAATTTAACAAAGTTGCAGGGTAGAAGACCAATTCACAAAAACCAATTGTATTTTTACATTCTCACAAGGAGTAATCAGAAATTAATATTTTAAAAAATCACTTATAATGGCATTAAAATATTAAATGCTTAGGGATAAATCTTACAAAATATACAAGAATTAGTCCATTAAACTTACAAAATTTGCTTAGAGAAATTATGAGCTGAAAAAAATGAAGAGATAAACAATGTTCATGGGTTGATAGACTCAATGTTGTTAAATTATGCTTCAAACTCATCTATAGACTCAATATAACCACAAGAAAATCCCTATTTAATTGTTTTCTTGTAAAATTAAGGCTGAATCTAAAATTTATACACAAATGTAAAAGACCTAGTCTAGCTGAAACAACTTGAAGAAGAGCAAATTTGGATAGACAACACTACCTAACTTCAAGTCATTTTCCATGGTAAGAAAGGCATTGTGGCTTTTGGGTACAGATAGACAAGCAAATTAATGAAATAATCTGTATAGAAATAAGCCCACATATATAGGTATAGCTAATTTTTATTTTTAGAAAGCAGGATTTATTGAGAGGACAGAAAAGCTCCCTCAGTGGGAGGGGACCCCCAACAACTAATTTTTGACCAAGGTGCCAAGGCAATGCAATAGGAAAAGTACAGTTCATTCAACAAGTAGTACTAGAATAATTGAATATCCATATACAAAAAAATTAACTTTGAGTCTCACCTCACACTTTACTTAAATTGGTCAGTGATCATAAACAAATATAAAATTCCAAACCATAACATATCTGAAGGAAAACAGGAGAAAATATTTGTGACCTTGGCATATGCAAGCATTTCTTTTAAATGATAGAAAAACATGACCCATAAATGAAAAAAATATATATTGACGTTCATAAAAATTAAAAACTACTCTTTAAGACTAAATAAAAAAATGTGGTACATATACATGATGGAATGTTATGCAGCCATAAAAAGGACAAAATTATGAACTTCACAACAACTCAGATGGACTTAGAATCTATAATACTGACTGATCTATCACAGAAACAAGGAACTGAGTATCACATGTTCTCACTCATAAGTAGACCTTGAACAATTATCATAATATTATAAGAAAGGGATTGGCAGTAGTGGGAAACAGCTGGAGGGGGGGATGTGGCAGTGGCAGTAGTGGGAATCTGCGGGGGGAAGGAGGCACATCTCATCAACATAATGAACATTTGTATACCTAACCCTGAACTGTACCCCACATCTTAAAAAAAAAACTTACCCTTTAAAAACCTATGTTAATAGTTTCAACAGAACTATAGACTGGGAAAAACATTTGCACATCAGGTATCTGATAAAGGGCTTTATTTGAATTATATAAAAAGCCCTCAAGCCTTCATAACAAAAAAAATGAACAAAATTTTTGAACAGATACTTCAGCAAATATATGAATGGATAGGCACATGAAATGATGCTCATCATCAGTGATTGTTATGAATATGCAAATTGAAATCACAATGTCGTACCAATACAAACCTCTTAGAGTGGGATTGACAAAGATGTGCATCAACTGGAACTCTCAGATACTATTATAGCAATAGAATACCATTACGTGGCAAAAACAGTATGGCAGTTTATTAATAAATTAAATTTATAGCTGCCATATGATGCAGTCATTCTACTCTCAGGTATTTTCCTAAGAGAAATGAAAGCATTTCATTTCAATAAGCGCAAACACACAACACACATGCTCAAAGCAACTTTATTTGTAATGGCCTCAAACAGGAACTAAGAGAAATGTGCATCAGCAGGTAAATAAATGAACACTTTAAAAATATCTGTATAATGGAATAGTACTACTCAGCAATGAAAAGAAGTGAACCATTGATCCATATAATACCATGGCAGAATTTCAGAATAATTATGCTAAGTGAAAGAAGACAGACCAAAAAAGAGATATATGATTTCATTTATATAAAATACACAAATTAATTTACAGTGAAAGAGATTACCTGGAACTAAGCATTTGAGGTGGGAAGAGAATCAAGAAAAGGATTATAAAGTGATACAAGAAACTTTTGGAGTGAGGCATATGCTCATCAGCTTCATTGTGTTGATAGCTTCACAAGTCCATATGTATGTCAAATCTCATAAAAAATTCACTTTAGGGAGGTGCAGTTGATTTTTATGTCGATCGTATATTTATACAATCTTTTAAAAAATCCAAATTTAACAAATACACATTCTCAACACCATAGAAATCTTCTGGTATGGCCCAAGAAACAAAATGTTCTCACCGGTATTAAACTACTTTTTAAAAAAAGTATGAATAGCAACTTTCTTCACCCATATGCTCTAGGACTATTTGTTTTCAGCCCAGCGTCATCTCAACTTATTTTGCATCCTCCCTTATGTATCAGAATCAATGTTTGTAGCTGATTTTTCAGAATTTCTTTCTAGCATAGTTCTGGGCTAGGTTGTGACAAAGTGATTTGGAAGGTGGAGGAGAAGGACACTAGATATATGAACCCAAACAATATTTTGGCCTGAATGTGCCAGAATTTCATATCTGGACCATATCTGAGAAATTGTTCTCAAATTGTCTCTGTAGTCATCTTTTATCTGAATCTGTGGAGAGTGAATTCCAGGGAACAGACTAAGCAAAACCTCCATCTATGTGTCTAGGTGCAAATGTTTACAGGGCCTTAAAGAATATTGGGTCCTGGGGAAGGGGGGGCACACTTCATCAATAAGGGTACCTGCACAATTTTTTGTATACCTAACCCTGAATTGTACTCCACAATTTTAAAATAAAAATTAAAAGTGGGAAAAAGAATTAAGTAAATGAATAGATATTCCATGATCATGAGTAAATAAAAATCATCATTATTGTAAAAAAAAAAAAAAAAAAAAAGAATGTTGGGTCTTTCTCCCAGATTGTATTCTGATAACACAAGAGGTTTTTTGTTTTGCTTTATAAAATGAAAGGTCCCCATTGGAGGTAAGCATAAAGAAGTTCTGGTTTTTGCTTCTAATACTTCATAGAATAAGACCAATTTTAAAAATTTGTAAAATCATGGAGAGTCTTTCCCATGATGACCCCAGAGTATCCTCTCTGATCCTTGTTGACAATCTTGGCCTTGGACATTATTCTCAAATAAAATCTTGTAAACAAATATTTTGCTGGCTGAACAAAGCCACCTGGGAGTTTTTTTAAAAATACAACCTTTTGGGTTTCAGTCCTGGAAGTTGTAATTTCTAAAGATAATGATGAGATCTTAGACTCTGAAATTTAAATCACTTAGAAGTTAATTCTGTTCTCAAACAGCCAGTTAGGAGAACTTCCAACACCACTTAATGTGTATTTATCAATTTGAAGAGGCAGGGAAAAAGAGAGTACTAATTCGTACTCCAATATTTTAGTACAAATCCACATCTGGTTCCCTACCTTTTGGGGGCAAATTGCTTCATTAAAGTTTGACAACAAACCGTTGACAGATGGACCACAGTAGAAAGCATTCTTAAGAATACATCTCAAGAAGCAGGAAAGATGGTGGCCAAGTCAATCGGATTATGTGAGTCCCCATGTGAGTGAGTGAGTATACGCGAAGCCTTGCCATGTACATTCTCAGACCACAGTGGAATAAAAATAAATATCAACACCAACAACATTTCCCCAAAGCCCACAAAGACATGGACAGTAAATAGCATGATGCTGAGCAACTACTGGGTCAACACTGAAATCAAAGCAGAAATTGAAAGATTCCTAGAAACAAATGAAAATGAAGAAACATCTTACCAAAACCTCTGAGATACCCTGAAAGAAGTTGTCAGAGGGGAATTTATATCTCTACGAGCACACATCAAGAAAATAGAAAGATCAGAAGTTGAGAGCCAAACAAATCACCTAAGAGAGCTGGAAAGAGAAGACCACCAGAATCCCAACTTTAGCAGAAGAAACCAAATCACAAAAATAAGAGCCCAAATATGGGACATAAAAGACAAAAATATCATAGAAAACATCAACAAAACAAAAAGCTGATTCTTTTAAAGAATTAACAAGATTGATGGACCCCTAGCCAGAATGACCAAGAAAAAGAGAAAAAGTCCAATAAACACAATCAGAAATACAAAAGAACAAATTACAATTGACCCTGAAGAAATGCAAAAGATTACCAGAGATTACTATGTACACCTATATGGAAACAAACTTGATAACCTAAATGAAATGGAGAACTCTCACATCACACAAACTCCCCAAGTTGAAACAAGAAAATATTGAGATATTAAATAGACCAATAACAACCCTGGAAATTGACTCTGTCATACAAAAACTACCTACAAAAAAAAGCCCTGGACCGGATGACTTTCCACCAGAATTCTACAAAACGTACAAGGAAGAGCTGTTACCAATCCTAGTGAAAATATTCCAGCAATTGAGAAAGATGCAATTCTCCCCAAATCATTTTACATAGCTAACATCACACTGTTACCCAAACCGGGTAAAGATCCAACAAAAAAAGAGAACTACAGGCCAGTATCTCTTATGAACATAGATGCAAAAATTCTCAACAAGATTCTAGCAAATTGGATCCAAAAACACATCTTAAAAACCATCCACCAAGTAGGCTTCATCCCCAGGATGGAGGACTGGTTCAACATTTG
The DNA here is from genome assembly GCF_000164805.1 of Carlito syrichta. Taxonomy (NCBI): domain Eukaryota; kingdom Metazoa; phylum Chordata; class Mammalia; order Primates; family Tarsiidae; genus Carlito; species Carlito syrichta. The sequence goes on along the minus strand of NW_007251304.1, from coordinate 35,380 downwards.
CAAGACCATAAATGTCATTAACTACATCAACAGATGTAAAAACAAGAACCACATGATTATTGCATTAGATGCAGAAAAAGCTTTTGATAAAATCCAGCATCCCTTCTTGATAAAAACCCTAAAATCTCTAGGTATAGAAGAAACATACCTCAAAATAGTAACTGCCATCTACGATAAACCTACAGCTAACATATTGCTAAATGGACAGACACTGGAAACATTTCCACTGAAAATTGTAACAAGACAAGGCTGCTCACTCTCACCCCTCTTATGAAATATTGTGTTGGAAGTCCTAACTCAGGCAATTAGACAAGTGAGGGAAATCAGAGGTATTCAAATAGGAAAAGAGGAAGTCAAGTTATCCCTCTTTACTGATGATATGATCCTATACCTTGAAAATCCAAGACAATTTGTCAAAAACCTACTTGCACTGATATAGGACTTTGGCAAAGTCAGGGTACAAAATAAACGTGCAAAAGACAGTTGCATTCCTATACACCAACAAGCAGGCAGAGATCAAAATAAAAAGCACAATCCCATTCACAACACCCCCCTCAAAAGAAATACCTCGGTATCTTTCTATTCAGAGAAGTGAAAGACCTGTACAATGAGAACTACAAAATGCTGCTCAAAGAAATCCAACAAGACACAAATAAATGGAAAAATATTCCGTGCTCATGGATAGGAAGAATCAACACTGCTGAAATGTCCATCCTACCAAGGCAATCTACAGATTCAATGCAATATCCATTAAGTTACCAACATCATTCTTCTCAGACTTGGAAATGACAATACAGAAATTCATATGGAAACATAAATGACCACAGAAAGCCAAAATACTCCTTAGCAAAACAAACAAAGTAGGAGGTATCACACTTCCAGACTTCAAATTTTACCATAAGGTTACAGTAATCAAAACAGCCTGGTATTGTACAAGAACAGGCACACAGACCAATGGAACAGGATAGAGATTCTGGAAGCAAAGCCTCAATTCCTCAACCAACTCATCTTTGACAAAGCCTCCAATAATAACCATTCAGTAAATGGTGCTGGGAAAACTGGCTGAACACATGCAGAAGATTGAAACAGGACCCCTACCTATCACCATACACAAAAATTAACTCTAAATGGATCAAAGACCTAAATGTAAAACCTCAAACTATAGGAATCTTAGAAAATGCAAGAGACACCTTTATGGAAATTGGATCTGGCAACCAATTCCTATTCAGAACTCTGAAAGCCAAGAAATAAGAAATAAGATAGACAAGTGGGACCTCACCAAACTAATGAGCTTCTGGAAAGCAAAAGAAACCTTCAAGAGAGCAGAGACACAGCCCACAGAAATGGAAAAAATATTTGCCAACTGTATATCTGACAAAGGCCTAACATCTAGGATCTACAAGGAACTCAAATGCACTGAAAGGAAAAAAACAAACAGCCCCTTTAAAAAGTGGGCAAAAGACATGAATAGACACTTCTCAAAAGAAGATATACAGGCAACCAACAGACACATGAAAAAGTACTTGGCCTCACTCAGCATCAGAGAAATGCAAATCAAAACCACTTTGAAATACCGCCCAACCCCAGTAACAGTAACCATCATTAATAAAGCAAACAACAACAGATGCTGGCGAGGATGTGCAGAAAAAGGAATATTTTTACACTTCTGGTGGGAATGCAAACTAGTGCAGCCTCTTTGGAAGACAGTGTGACGATTTCTGAAAGAACTAGAAATTGATCTTCCATATGACCCAGCAATTCTCCTATTGAGAATGTATCCAGAGGAACGCAAATCATTCAACAAAAAAGATACCTGCACACGTATGTTTGTTGCAGCCCTTTTCACAATAGTAAAAACATGGAACCAACCGTGTTGCCCATCGAAGCTGGACCGGATAAAGAAAATGTGGTATATATACACAATGGAATATTATGCAGCCATAAAGACGGACAAATATATGGACTTCACAGCAACTTGGATGGATTTGGAGTCGATCATACTCGGTGATCTATCACAGAAACAAAGAACAGTGTACCATATGTTCTCACTTATAAGAGGAACTTGAACAATTATAATACTATAAGAAAGCATTTGCCAGTAATGGGAAACTGTCAGGGGAGGGGGGTGGGTTTGGCAGTTGAGGGAAACTGCTAGGGGAGGGAGGGGAATACCTCATCAACAAGGGTACCTGCATAATCAATGTTTTGTACCCTAACCCTGAATTTTACCCCACATCTTTATAATTAAAAAAAAACACTACATAGCAAAAGATAAAGAAATTGAACAAAAAAGATGGCCATCATTAATAAAACAAACAACAACAGATGCTGGCTAGGATGCGGATAAAAATGAATTCTTCTACACTGCTGGTGGGAATGTAAGCTAGTGCAGCCTCTTTGGAAGACAGTGTGACGATTTCTGAAAGAACTAGAAACTGACCTTCCATTTGACCCAGCAATCCCCCTATTGGGAGTATACCCGGAGGAATGCAAATCATTCTACAAAAAAGATACCTGCAAACACATGCTTGTAGCTCTATTCACAATTGCAAAAACATAGAACCAACCAAGCTGTCCATCGAAACTGGACTGGATAAAAAAATGTGGTACCTATACACAATGGAATTTTATGTAGCCATAAAAAAGGACAAACAAAGATTTCACAGCAACTTGGATGGATTTAGAGTCTATCATACTCAATGATCTATCACAGAAACAAATAACAGAGTACCATATGTTCTCACTCATAAGTGGATCTTGAACAATTATCATAATACTATAAGAAAGGAATTGGTAGTAGTGGGAAACCGCCAGGGGAAGCCTACAAAAAGGCCTGCCCTCCAAAAGATAATTCCTGTTTTTTGGGGCTTACCCTTATAAATGTCATTCACTGATCTACATATTAGGGTACAATGCTGGAAAACATAGACTCACTTAGTAATGATATGACTTTTTAAAACTCAAAACCCTTGTCTGACATTTCACTGGAATATAGACTGGCCCACAAAGAATAAATGAGAAGATAAGAGCCTGTATTAAAATGTCCAAGAAAAATGGATACTTTCTTAGCTACAGAAATACCCTGGGATGCTTTGTAAAGGAAATTCCATGTCAAATAGTGTTCTTAGAACAAAATAGTCCTTCAAGAGTATGACAGCTGTCCTTCAGATTTTCAAGGACCACCTGAGATTGGCATGTGTCTCATAAATGAGGTCAGCATTGATGATCTATTTCTGACTTTTGGAAGGAGTCCAGAAACACGTCCCTCCACCAGGGGGAGCGACTTCCTAACACAAATTCATTTCCTGTGAGAATTGTAGGTTTAGATCTGTCATTTCACTGTGACTTCAACATTTCTTCATATTAAGGATTGAGAACATTATTTTGGCGACACTCTAAAGATGAACTCTGCTCTTGGTTTAGTGACTGTGATACTCTTACTGCTCGGTAAGTAAAATGCCTCTTAAAACTTGTACTCTTTCTTCTATCAGATCAGAAAAATCATCTGGCATAATTTTATCTAAGAAATTTATGCCAAGGCTAAACAAATCTCTTTGTTTTCCTCAGGAAGAACTTGTGGAGACTCAGTGACTCAGATGGAAGGCCAAGTGACAGTCCCAGAAGGAGCTTTCTTGACTATAAACTGCACTTACACAGCCACAGGGTACCCGACCCTTTTCTGGTATGTCCAGTATCCTGAAGAAGGTCCACAGCTCCTTTTGAAAGCCGCAAAGGCCAACGATAAGGGAAGCAACAAAGGCTTTGAAGCCACATACAAAAAAGAAACCACCTCCTTCCACTTGGAGAAAGCCTCCATCCAAGAGTCAGATTCAGCTCTGTACTACTGTGCTCTGAATGACACAGTGACAAAAACTGCAGGGGGAGCTGAGCACAAACTCTGAGCTGCATGAGTGTCTGCCCCTGTGACACACTTTGGTTTCAGCAGTTTGTGGTTGTTGGTTCCTCAGTTTCTCTGGGGGATGCAAAACTCAAGCAAATGGTCAGAGCAGAAGAACAGAAGTGAGCACGCCCACACTCAGCTCTTCATTAGTGAAATCAAAAACAGAGGGGACACCAGTCTCTCATTCAAAGTCAAAGAAATTTCATGGTAAAACCATGTAAACAGTGAAGTGATCTCCGTGCTGATCTCTGCAAACAAAGTCCAGCCCCCACATCTTGTTCCAGGTCACCCTGGTAGATATTCTTGTGTCTTACATTTTCACAGAGCCAGTGTGTCAGAGAAGGTGAAAACTGACAGAATACGGTAGGTGAAACTGTAGAGAGCTCTGGCCTCCTCAAATCCCAAAGAGGATTCTTAATAGAGGAAGGAAGAAAGAGAAGAAAGAGGAAGGACAGAATATTGCGTATAACAAAACTATGCAAACTGAGAAAGGCAACATTTATTTTGCTAAATCAGATGGTAGATACAGGCTGATATTCCAAGAGAAAAAGAAGGATCAAAGCATAACTGAACAAACGACTGGTATACATCATAAATTTCCCCAGCCGGTTACATTTATCAATTGGCTTCCTAACAACAAAGTTTCAAGTGAGTTGGCTTTGCAGTGCCAATGGAAGATGAAACGTACATATTTATCTCTGCATCCCCCTTAAATCCTGTTATAAAGATAGAAAAATTTGGAAAAGGTATAAACACACAAAGAGTATAGAAAAGGAGATTACAGTAGGCAGTGATGTCAACAAAGTTTTAGAGGGTGAGAAGTAGATGAAGAAATGAAAACTTACATGGCAGACCAGATAAAGAAGAAACCTGGTCCCAGCGGAATAAGCCGAAGAGAAGCACCACAATGTGTGCTGTGCTCTTGTGGAAAGTTTTAGAGATTAGAAACACCAATGACCTTTGAATAATTGGGAAAGATGACACTTTGTATGAGTGTGTGTGTGTGTGTGTGTGTGTGTGTGTGTGTGTGTGTGTGTGTGTGTTGGTGTTGAGGTTAATAGAGAAGATGGCACAAAAAGAGGAGGGGCAAGTGAGAACATTTACATATAACAGACCGCCCATTCTTTCCACCACTACCTGTATTTTTTCTTCTTCTTTTTCTTTCTTTCCTTTTTATTTTAAAGATGTGGGGTACAATTCAGGGTTAGGCATGCAAATGTTCATTACTGCCTGTAACAAGCAGTAATCACTTCCCAAACTCAGAAAAAAATTAGATGTTAGTCTTTGATGAATTGAGGAACAGCACATCGTGAAGTAAGAAAGCAAAAAATAAAAAAAAAAAAGAATATAATAGTTGGTTTTTCAATATAGGAAATGTAAAATATTGTTTAAGAAAAAGAATAGACTCACAATGGTCTATACAGTTCGGCCAACTGTCATTAAGTTTTAATAATTTTTATACTATCAGTAGTGGTGTGGGCAGAATACCTGATTTCCCTAAACCTTGTGTATTATAATCCTTTTGACATCTTCTTATCAGTTAGGACTTCTTTCATTTTAAAGTTATTTTGTTTAATTATAAACAAGAGCTTAATTTTAGTCAATTACATTTTAAAATATGTTGCCATTCATCTGCCCATTTTCCATTGTTTCTATCTTTTCTCCCCACATCTTGCACTGTTCCACCTATCAGGTATTAGCAAACTCTCACCCTTTTACAAAATTCTTTATTTTTTAAGAGCAGTGCTATATTACAAAAAAATTGAGAAAAAGGTGCAGAGACTTCCCACAAACCCCCTACCTGCCCACCCCCCCATAGCCTCCCCCATGATCAACATCTGCCACCATGGGGGTACATTTGTTACAGCTGATGAACCTGCACTGACACCTCAGTCATCCGAAGTCTATAGTTTATGTTAGTGTTCACTCTTGTTGTAGATTACATGGATTTGCACAAATGCATAATGGTATGTATCTACCATTGTAATATCAGACAGAGTAATTTCACTGTCCTAAAAGTCCTCTGTGCTCTACCTATCATTCCTTTGTCAGCCTAACCCTTGGCGACCTCTGATTTTTTATGGTCTGCTTTGGTTTCCCTTTGCCAGAATGTCATATAGTAGGAATCATAAAGTATGCAGCCTTTTCAGATGGACTTCTTTCACTTAGCAACAAGCATTTAAGTTTACTCTGTCATTTATGACTTGACAACTCATTTCTTTTTTTAGCACTGAATAATATTCCATTGTTTGTATATACCACATTTATTTATATATTATCATAATTACTTAAAAAATAATTCCAATATCCCTGATATGTATTTTTCTGATAAGGTCTGTCTCTTCAAATTGCATTTTTGCCTTTTACTATGACCTGCAATTTTTTTTTTTGATAGCCAGACTTGGTGCACTGGGTCAAAGGAACTGCTGTAAACAGGTCTTTAGTAAGTTGTAAGTGGTAAGTTGTAAGGGAGAAAAAGTGTTCTATAATTTTACAATTAGTTCTCAGTCTTTTAGTGAACCTATGTCTCTGGGCTGAAACTTCACAAGTGTTTCTCAGTCTCCCTCATCCCTGAGAGATTCTTTAAGAAAGGATTGTAAAGTAGGCCAGAGTTGGGAATTTTCTTTCTCCAAGGTTTTGTTAGGCTTTAACAAAACCCTGACAGGTTAGGCTCTGGATAACTAGTTTCTTTTGAAAACAAACCTTGTTTAAAAGATCAGAGTGCTCTAAAGTATTTCAAAACGATTACTTTTTCCCTACTCCTCCTGGAAGCATGAGACATTTTTTTTTCTCTGATAAAATTAACAAAACTGTAGAAGTTCCAGTATGATTCAGCCCACCTAGAATTTTTGATCCTCAGACTTGTCCTTCCTGAGCCTACAACAATTCTTCAATTACAGTTCTGGTTTTCCCACATCAGCAGTGGTTCCATATAAGTTTCTACTTCTGCATCTTTTCTGTCTCTCCAGTCCTGTAGGCAGTGTTATGCCCTGTGTCTTCATTTCTATTATGGATTCAACAAGAGTTGTTAATTCTTCAGATTATTAGGATGCAATGGCAACTTACAAGATTTTTACATGCAGAAGCAGAAACTGGAAGTCACCTGCTGTTGTCTTTTAATATCAGTTTTAAGAAATCTTTTTATATTAAGAAAAATAGTCATAGTTATCATCTATATCTATATTTTTTATAAGTTGATTATTATTGTTTTGTCTTTATTTATGGTCCACAAGGTCTTATGGGGACCTGAAAGTCCAAATTCTGCCTGGCAGACTATCGGGCTGGGACGCCCAAGGTGGAGTTGATTTTGTAGCTTGAGTTTGAATGCAGTCTGAATGCCTAATTCTTTTTTATTTGGGGGACCTGAGAATTTTTCTCTTAAGACCTTCTACTTATTATATGAAGTCCCCTCACATTATGTTGGGTAATCTGCTTCACTAAAGCCAAAGAATTTAAACGCTTATCTCATATAAAAATACCTTTATAGTGATATCTACACTAGTGTTAGATCAAATATCTGAGTACTATGGTTGCTGCTTTATAACCCGAAATATCACTTACTTTAGTAGCAGTAGTGCAGTACATCAGTTTTATGCTTGGGAAGAGCCAGATGAGATGTAGTAGTTAACTTTACTTGTTGTGTGAAGATATCTTTATGCTATGTAGATACAGTGGATGCATAAAATTAACCATCGCATTCTAGCCAAGTGGACACAGAAGTAAATTCTTTATAAATATGCCTTAATTATTAACTTGCTGTGCTCTCATTGTGATACTAACTTACAATTATGTATCATGGTATAAATAGTCAGGAGGTAACCTAGCAAAAAGCTTCAACAGAATTTGAGCAACTGTAACTCTGATCCCAAAGTGATAGTGTTTGCAGAGTCCCTGTCTGTATGTCTGATTGTGAAAAGGATAGCTACATCTAGTCTGTGATTGGCTGGGGATACTATCTGAGCACCACATTTTAATGTTAAAAAATATGCTTAATAGACAAGTTGGCTTTGGGGGATAGACTTCCTCAAAACAAAAGTGAAAATGCATCTGAGGACTTTCTTCGTGGTTTTGTAGCTTCATTTTTGTTGTTAGTGGAGAGTTTTGGCCTGGTTGACACAGGAAGTTTAGGAGGAAGTGTAGAAGAAAACATATAAAACACTCTTCTGGACATTGCCCTAGGCAATTAATTTATGACCAAGATCTCAGATGCAAAAGCAGCAAAAGAAAAAAATGACACATAGGACCTAATCAAATTCAAGAGCTTTTGCACAGCCGAAGAAACTATCAACCAAGTTAATAGCAAACTACACAATGGAAGACAATATTTGAAAACTCTGCATCCAACAAAGAACTATTCTCTAGAATCTACAATGAACTCAAATAACTCAAGAGGATAAAAATTAATAACCCCATTAAAAAGTGGGCCTTTCCTTCTCAGAGGAAGACATACAAGCAGGAAAATATATATATACATATATCACTAATCATCAGAAATGCAAATCAATACTATAATAAGATATTATCTCACATCAGTCAGAATGGCTACTATTAAAAAGTCAAAAAAGCAACAAATGTTGGTGAGGCTGTGGAGAAAAGGGAAAGCTCGTACACAGTTGGTGGGAATGTAAGGTTGTTAGCCCCTGTAGAAGGAACTTTGGAGATTTCTCAAGGAACTAAAAATGATCTAATTTGACCCAGCAATCCCACCTCTAGGTTTATACAAAAAAGCATACATCATTCTACCAAAAGGCACTTGCGCGCAAATGTTTTTGCAGCACTATTCACAATAGCATAAACATAAAACCAACCCAAGTGCCCACCAAGGGTGGACTGAATAAAGAAAATGTGGTACATATACACCATGGAATACTAAATAGCCATAAAAAAGAATGAAATCATGTCATTCGCAGCATGGATGCAGCTGGAGGTCATCATTCAAAACAAATTATCACAGAAACAAACAAATGAATCCACATATTCTCACTAAGAAGTGGATACTAAACACTGGGCACACGAGCACAAGGATGAAAGCAAACACTGGCGGACTACTAACGGGGAAGTAAGCAGGGAGAATAAGGGACACAGAACCCCCATTGGGTACCAAGATCACCAACGGAGGGGCAGAGGTGGTCAGGATCATCAGAAGCCCAAACTTTGCCATCATGCAATAAACATACCTATGTAACAAATCTTCACATGTACCCTCTGATTCTAAAATAAAATAAAAATTTTAATAAGGAGAACATGTAGGAAAAAAGCTTCAATTGGAGGTCCACATAGGATTAATTTTGTGTACTGGAAGATCTGTCCATTTTAAACAAAAAACTGATGACAATTAACAGGATGATAGTTAACCTAGGAGGGAAAAATGAATTAAATCTGTAAAAGTTATCTGCTCCAGAAATGCAATAGCAAAATGAAAATGTAGAGAGTAGAAAAGGATCATAAAAACTACTTAGAAACAGGCATATAGTCCAATGGAACAGGATAGAGATTCCAGGAAAAAAAATTAGAAAATTTGTAAGTCACACTTTTAGCTATGGATGCCCCATCAACCTCCACATTTAGCTGCAAATCCACGTTTCATTATATAAGGGTACACTTGACAGGTAGATGGAAGGTCTAGAATCAGGTGGTGAGAACTGGATGAAACAAAAAGCCAGCCAAAAATTTTGGTAGAATTCAGCAGTAAAGCCATTTAGTCCTGAGCTTTTCTTTGTTGGGAGAATTTTTATTACAGACTCAATATCATTACTTACTATTTGTCTGTTTAGATTTTCTATTTCTTCCTGGTCTAATGTTGGCGCATTGTATGTGTTCAGAAATTTATCCATTTCCTCTAGATTTTCCAGTTTGTTATCACAGAGTTGTTCATAATAGTCTCTGATGTTCTTTCACATTTCTGTGCTATCAATTATAGTGTCTTCCTTTTTCCTTTCTGATTTTGTTTATTTCTCTTTTTTTTCTTGGTTAATCCAGTTAGTGGTTTATCAACTTTATCTTTTCAAAAAACCAGCTTTTCATTCTACAGATCCTTTATATTGTTTTTTAAACATCTATTTTATTTAGCTCTGCTTTGATTTTCATTATTTCTTTCCTTCTACTAATTTTGACTTTGGTTTGTTTTTGCTTTTATAATTTCTTGAGGTGCACTGTTAGCCTGTTTTTTAAATCTTTCTACTTTTCTGATGTAGGTATTTAGTGCTATAAGCTTACCTCTTGCCGCTATTTTTGTTGTATCAAATAAGTTTTGGCATGTTGTGATACTATTTTAATTTATTTCAAGAAACTATTTTATTTCCTTCTAATTTCTTCATTGACCTAACTGTCGTTAGAAACTTGTTGGAGGTCATTATATTAGGTGAAATAAGCCAGAAACAGAAAGATATATATCACATGTTCTCATGTATATGTGAGAGGTAAAAAACTCAGTCTCATAGAAGTAGAGAGGAGAGCCGGGCTTGGTAGCTCAGCCTGTAATCCCAGCGCTTTGGGAGGCCGAGGTGAATGGAT
>NW_007251304.1:0-24906 GCF_000164805.1 Carlito syrichta | reverse complement strand
CCACTCTGGGCGACAGAGTGAGACTCCAACTCAAAAAAAAAAAAAGAAAGAAAGAGTAAAGAGGAGAATAATAGAATAATGGTTACCAGAGGCTGGGAAATGTTAGATGAGAGTTGATAAAGAGAGGCTAGTTGATGGACACAAATATACAGCCAGTTAGAAGGAATAAATTCTATTGTTCAATAGCACGGCAGAATAACTATATTTAACAATAGTTTATTGTATATTTTAAAAGAATTGTAATAGAAGATTTGAAATGTTTCCAACACAGAGAACAATAATACCCTGGTTTTATTGTTATATTTTTATGCATATATCAAAATATCACATGAATACTTGTTATTTATAATTTAAAAAAACTGAGATAGTTACAGCTATTCAAGATTAGAGGAGGTCTATGTTGTCATTTTGAGCTAAGGCCTAATAGAACTCAAAACTTTGGCTTGAGGCTTGTAGGAGAGTGTACTGATTCCTATGTACTAGAGTGAGGCAAGGAGATGGTTGAGAGAATTTGCCATTGCCATCAAGTGTCTCATACTCTCAGCAGGGTGTGGGAGCACAGACTGACTTCAGATTTCCTGAGAACAATCTCTGAATAAGTATTTAAAAGAGTTTTAGACATCAAGGGGCTTTGATGGTGAACAAAGATCTGTATGGATCAATAACCAAAGACTATATGGGATTGAGAACATTTTGGCAAATGTTGGTCAGGAAAGTTGGACACACTAAAGATCATACGAATGTCTCACTCTCCTGACTCTGTGCCTCTATGGGTTTTCCCTGTAATTTATGCCAAATCCAGGAAAAATATTTGTGGCCTAACAGAAATAAGGTCTTTTAGTAGATATTAAGTTGGACAATCACGGAAATGCAAATTAAAACCACAATGAGGTACCACCTTACACCCATCAGAATGGCCATTATTAAAAATAAAAATAAAGCAATAAATGTGAGTGCAGATGCAGAGAAAAGGAAGCATATATACACTGTTGGTGGGAGTGTAAATTAGTACAACTTCTATGGAAAGCAGTATGGAGCTTACTCAAAGAACTATAATTAGATCTACCATTTGATCCAGCAATCCCACTACCAGGTATCTACCCTAAGAAACAGAAGTCATTATATAAAAAAGACACCTGCACCCACATGTTCATCACAGCACAATTCATATTTGCAAAGACATAGACTCAACCTATATACCCATCAACCAATCAGTGGATAATGAAAAAGTACTATATATACACCATAGGATACTTCACAGCCATAAAAAAATGAAATCATGTCCTTTGCAACAACATGGATGGAGCTGGAGGTCATCATCCTAAGTAAACTGACTCAGAAACAAAAAACCCAAACACCTTATGTTCTCACTCACATGTGGGAGCTAAATGGTCACAAAGATGGAAACAATAGACACTGGAGACACCGATAATGGGGGAGGAGTGGGGGGAAGTTAGGGTTCAGAAACTACCTATGGGGCACAATGTTCGCTATCTGGCAAATGGGCCACCTGAGACCCAATCCCCACCACTACACATTATGTCCATGTAACAAATAGACATGCATACCCCCTGAATCTAAAAAAAAAATATTTAAAGTCACATTTATTACAAAATTGAAGATATGGTTAGTTAGTTATAATATTGGTTATGTAGTCCAGGAGGTAGGAGAAATTTGGAAATAGAGATTTCTGCTCACCTCATCAGTAAAGGTACCTGCATAATCAACGTTTGTATAACTAACCCTGAATTGTACCCCACATCTTTATAATTAAAAAAAAAGAAAAATAGGCCAGAACAACTTGATAGAGGACAAAGTAAAAAACAATTTCTGTTCAGTTTGTTCACATAGTCATTGGTGAAAAGGATGTAATTATGAAGATTTGCAGAACTGAAATCTCTAAACAAACATTTCCAAGACATGAAAGAAAGATTTGAAAGACAATGAGAAACAGCAGAAAATTGTGCTGGAATCAAGATATTTAAAATTTAGTTCCAATTTTATTGTATGCCATATCATGGTATCATGGTACTCTGAAAAAACCCAAATTGTGGTCCTGCATTGAATATTTATTATGTTACTAATGGGTCATTTTATATTATACTGTACACACACACACACACACACACACACACACACACACACATTCCATATATACACACTATATATAATATATGTAACTTCTATGGAAATAAAATTTATTTCAGAATTGATTTCAAGATTAAATAAGATAACATATTATCTTAGGATGGATTTTTTTTTAAAGAGCAGAGTCTAAATTAGGAATTCTTTGCCCCATAATTTATTGAGAGAAGCAGAATGATACCTGGGAAAAAGTTAAGCATGGATGTGACTCAGCCAGGGTCTTGATTCAGCATGATTCCATGGTCAGCTCTGGAGCATGAATTGCATCACAGAATTGATTCTTCCTACTATGAGGCAAGGGACCTTTTGTGCATAAGAATTAAGTAGTTATTAGCTATGGTCTATTAGGGTAGAGAATTACCCTACTGGACAATGCTGACTCTCATTGGCAAAGGTTGATGTTTTGAGGAAAGGGGCGACTGTGAGCCAGGTGTAGCCAACATTCAGCAGCTAGAGATGGTATACCAGTTTGAGAAAGGGGACCAGACTGGACATCAACAATGTTGACTATTAATATGGATCTCTCCTGGCAATGAGTAGTATTCAAGAAATGATAGACTTTATAATTATATTCTAAATTTTGGCTTATGTATTTATTTAATGGGGTCTTACAAGTTGTGAAGAGTTGAAATAATGTAGGTTAAAGCACTTGTTAACAGAAAATATCTGACTAAATACAAGGAATATACCTAAGGCAATACAATTAATAGCTAAGAGTCAGGATTTTAAAAAAATAGTAACCAAGGAACCAGTATATTATCTTAGTTCCTAGTTGATTTTGGGAATGATTACACGGCATTCTGTCCATTCTTTTGTAGTCTGGTAGAAATAAAAATGATGACTCAGTTGTTGACTCTGGGATTCCATATTAGAGGGAACAACAGAAAGAGATACCATCCCTACTTATACATGACTAACATGACTTTGTTCTTGGTTTATATTGAAGGATGAAGGACTGGGTAGCAGCATGACCACGTGTCATTGTGCCCATCTTCCCAACAAAGTGTCCTCTTGAAAGGGGAGCATGGCCAGTAGTATGGCATGTGGGCCTATCATGTGAATTGCTAGATTGCTTATTAGGATGAACGGACAGGGAAATGGTAATTAATTTGCTCCTCTTCTTTCCCCGTACCTACTATCATTTGAAAAAAGCCTAACTCTGTCATATACTCACACTAAAAATATCAGCCTTCCCAGGGGGTTCATTTCAACTCTAGTGAAGGTTAAATGCCCTGGGTAAAAGTTGGCTTACTACGCTTCTCTCACATAACTACAGCAGCAGAATGAGGAGTGCCCAGGGGGCTAATGTAGCTATTCCACATGGGCCTTCACTATGTCTCTCTTTGTTCTGTTTCTTCTGCCTGCCACCATACCTGTTCTATTTCTCAACCCAGAACCTCTCCAGTGTGACAGTGGGTTTCCTTCACTAGTGTTTCCACTGTTATCTTCCCTTTCTGTTTCGTCCATCAGTGTGCTCACATCTATTTTCCATCTAATGACAATTATCGATATCTTTATCTTTTTATTATTTTGACAATTATGGATTCAGCTTCTCCTACTTATGCTTCTAAATTGTATTTCAGTGGGAATTTTAAATGAATCAGAGGAGAGTACATATGCTTAGTAAGAAATTTTTAATCAGAGGCACACCATAGTCACATTTAATACTTCAAGCTGACTATATAATTTTGTCTTACATGTGAAAAAATATTCATAAGAATAATCAAGAACTAGATCAGAAACCCAAGGGAGAATTGACTTATGGCTGGTACAAGTCAATGGATTATAAAGAAAGAAGTGAGTTCACGTTGACCTTCTGAAAATAATCCCTATTAGCCAGACTCTCATTTAATCTGAGAGCTCTCCTTATTTGGTTATCCCATTTTCTATCCAATACTCTCTATGCTAAAAAAAGTTGAGTGGGAAAGGCTACTTGCTCAAGCTTCATCTTATTATTGGGCCCCAGAGCAGATTGCTCTTCATTGATACATCCTGGCTTCCACCCTCATGGAATCACTGCTTGCTTAGTTCTGCTGAGTGTCACCGTCAATCTTTCCCACGTCTTCTATTCCTTCCACTATTTTTCTTATTTATTGTCTGCTGGTTGCACTCCTTCCAGCTCTGTAGAGTTCATATAGCTTTACCTTTCATTTTCTTTTCTTGATTCTTACCAGAATTACTTATTTACAAGTTATGTTTTCTTATCCTTACCTTTCTGCTCTAGTTTCTCCATAGATGGGCCTCTGTTAATGTCCTTTTTAGTGTCAGAGTTCTATAATTTGGCAAAATATATCAGTCTATTCTGAGCATTGTCGACTGGAACAGGACTCTCATTTTCTTTTCTTAAACATGAGATTCCTAAGTTCTTTTCTCCTAGCCTTACAATTATCATACTTATTGATTTGAAACCAAAAAGTCTTTTTCACGTATTCTGATTCACTAAGAAAATCATTGCCTTTATTTGTTTGCATTGATTAATTAATTAATGTCATGAAATACAGGCTAATTTTAGGCATAAGTCTCTGGTCTAATTTATTTTTTCCCTTTAGCACCAAATAAAGGAATAATCTCTTGCTTACATCTAGCACAGAGATATGTCAAGCTCATCTTAGCTTAAAACAGCTGATCTTCTCCCCTTTCCCTGATGAATGGCTTCAAAAAATAATATAGAGGGTCTCAATGGTATTCCAAAGTCTAGAATATTGTTTTCTGTGACAAATTTCCAGTGAAGTAAATTACTCTTTAATGTTGATATGCCTCAAATTTCTCATGTATTTTAGTATTAATTCCATGTTCTGCACAGAAGGTGACATCACCACAGATTTGGAATAGAAGCAACACTTTCTGTAAAGTTTAATATCACATCTCCGAAATGAGAAAATAGTTCCTTAATCCCGCCTCTGGCCCCCAGAGGGCGACGTTGTACAAAAGCGGCATCTGCTTTTCCTGGAGACCATCACCCTCCACTGAGCCCCTCCTCCCTGCAGCTGGCGGCTGTGTCCTCACAGATGACAGTGCAGATGGGGAACCGCGATGAGAACATGAGGCGAGAAAGTATCTAGACTCTTTTTTAAAAAGCCCTTCTTTAACCATTTTTGAGACTTCCCAAAGCTAGGGACTTGTCCAGCTCCACTTTCTCACTGCTCCTAACTTCGTGGCGAGTGTCCCACCTGCTCAGGGTTCTGCAGCGTTTCCACCGTTCAGCCATGCGCCTGCTGCTCGTCCCGGTGCTCGAGGTGATTTTTGCCCTTGGTGAGTGACATTTCATTCCTTTTCCTCCTCTCATAAAAGAGACGGTGTTCTCGTTGGGCCTGACTAGAGACATCTTTTCTTCATAGCCAGGTCTGCGCTGCTTTTACTTACACAGCATTGATGTTGCAGGAGGAATTGGAGCCCAGTCCGTGACCCAGCCCGAGGGCCACATCACTGTCTCTGAAGGAGCCCCTCTCCAGCTGAGGTGCAACTATTCATCTTCTTATTCACCATATCTCTTCTGGTATGTGCAATACCCCAACCAAGGACTCCAGCTTCTGCTGAAGTATGTGTCGGGGAACACCCTGGTTAAAGGCATCAAAGATTTTGAGGCAGAATTTAAGAAGAGTGAAACCTCCTTCCACCTGAAGAAATCAGCAGCCCATTTGAGAGACTCGGCTGAGTACTTCTGTGCTCTGAGTGACACTGTGGCTGAGACTGCAGGGGGAGCAGATCACAAACCTCTTGAGACATTGGCAATTTCTGTGACTCAAGAGCTCAATCACGAATTCTACTTTATGCTACTAAATATCCACTCCAACTTTGATGCTTACAAATATATGCTGTATATTTTTATGTGTTTATTTTTAAACTATCTGTGACTTCAGATTTAAAGTGTGTGTGTGTGTGTGTGTGTGTGTGTGTGTGTGTGTGTACGTGTGTGTGTGTCTTTTTGAGTTGGAGTCTCACTCTGTTGCCCAAGCTGGAGTGCAGTGGCACGATCATGGTCACTGCAGCCTCCACCTGCTGGGCTCATGCGATCTTTCCACCTCAGCCTTCCAAGCAGTGGAACTACAGGTGTGCACTACTATGCCCAGCTAATTTTTTGATTTATTGTAGAGATGAGGTCTCGCTAAACTTGCTTAGGTTGGTCTTGAACCCTTGGGCTCGGGCAATCCTCTCGTCTCTGACTCCCAAAGTGGAGCTTTGATCCACCACACCTGGTTGAAGTGTGATTCTTATAGGTAGCATAACATATTGTTGCCTTTTTTTATCCACTCTGCCAATCTCTGTTTTTCCATTGACAAGTTTAGGTAATTAAAATGTAATATAAGTATTGATCAGATTGAATTTAGATACACTATTTTATTATTGCTTCTGTTTCACCCATCTTTAATTTTTTTGTTTTCTTTTTTTCCTCACTGCTTGAGGATTAGATGCATATTTTTAATATTATATTTTAACTTATCTATGGACTTGGCTGTATCTCTGTATTTTTGACTGGTTACTCTGGAGTTTTCAATATATATGCCTAACTATTCAGTGTCTTGTGTGAGTGAATATTGTACCTCTCCATGTAACATGTAGAAATTCAGGACTCCAGCTCTCTTTATCCACCAATACTGAATTTTGTTATAGTCATTCGTATATGAGGGGGGACCTGAAAAAAACCGGAATCATTTTTTGGGGTACAGTCTTGTAGTACAGTCTTCCCCTGCTGGGTATATGTTCTATGAACCCATTGGCGTCAGTATACCAGAATTGTGAGAGGCTGTTTGGCTTCAGTGAATTTTATTTTTGGAGAGTCTTTCATCGTATTTGCCAGTTTCATGTTAGGTGATTTACGAGCCCACCTGCCCACACCGTGTTGAGTGTTGAGCTGTTTTGTTGGTTTTTTCCCCCCTCAGAAACGGCTTGACTTCCATGCCCTACCCTCCCTATTCATCCAATCTCCTTTTGAGCGACTTTTTTTCATTGTTTGTTTCCCTGGATGAAAAAAGTCCTCAAAGGAAAACTTTTTGCTGATGTGGAAGAGGTGAAACAAGAAATGGAAAAAAACACTAAAAGACTTAAAAAATGATAAGTTCAAAAACTGTTTTGAGCAGTGGAAAAAGCATTTCAAGAGATGGATTGCATCAAATGAGGAGTCCTTTGAAGATGACTTAAGTTAAACATGTAAGAATAAATACACTGCTTTTAACAAATTCCAATTTCAGGGGGTTCTCTCTCATATATTTCAACTATATGCATTTAAAACCTCACTATACAATGCTATAATTTTTGCTTTAAACAATTATATTTACTTTATAAAACTTAAGGGGAGAAAGAAGAAGTATTCCCTAATTAAAGGTATTTACCACTTTGGGTATTGTTTCTTTGTTCCTGAAGATTTTTCTTTTCCTGTGACACTAGGGGATGTGTCTGAAGTGATGCAGTTCCCTTCAAACTTGAAAAGCTATTTTGAACATTTCTTCTAGAGTTGATTTCCTGGCAACTATATATTTTTGAGTTGTTGTCTGAAAATGTCTTTATTCTTAATTTCTCCTTTACTTCTGGATGATATTTTTTCTGGGTCTGTAATTCTGTACCAATACATTGCCTCCTCACTTTAAAGATGGCATTTCATTGTCTTTTTGTCTCCATGTTTTCTGATGACAAATCCATGATCATTCAAGTAATTGTAATTCACAGTGATGTAATATGCTTTTTCTAGCTACTTCATATATATGCTGTTTTCTCTCGCACACACACAACCATAAAATTTTTTGTTGTCAGCAGTTTAATTATGATGTATTTAGGTGTCTTTGATATTTTTTTCCTTTTTCGGGCTTGAGTTTATAAACATATGTCTTTCATTAAATTTGACAAGTTTTTGTCCATTCTTTCTTAATACATTTTGGGATCCAATCTTTTTCTCCTCTCCTCTAGGACTCCAGTGAGATATAGTTAGACTTCAAGATATTGTCCCACAGGTCTCTAGGGCTCTATTTTTTAATTTCTTTTTTCTCTCTTGATTTTAAGATTTAATCAGCATTTCTTGACTTTGGTACTACTGACATATTTGACTAAATACTTTTTTATTGCAGTGTGGGGCTGTTCTGTGTATAGTAGAATTCTCAACAGCACCACTGACCCCTGCTCAATAAATGCCTGTAGCATTACACACTACAAGTTGTGACAACCAAAATTAGGTCCATATTTGCCAAGTGTCTCCTGGGAGGGAAGGTGAATGGGATGCAAAGTCAAAATTGTTTGTGTTAAGTAATCTATATGGATCTATTTCTTTTTTAAAAAAATTTTATTTTAAAGTTGAGGGGTACAATTCAGGATTAGGTACACAAATGTTCATTATGCAGGTACCCTTGTTGGCGAGATGTACCCCCTCATCCCCTAGCAGATTCCCACTACTGTCAATTCCACCTCCCCTGCACCTCAGCAGTTTCCTACTACTGACAATCCTTTTCTTATAGTATTATAATAATTGTTCAGGGTCTACTTATGTGGTATTCAGTTATTTGTTTCTGTGATAGATCACTCAGCATTATAGACTCTTAGTTCATCCAAGTTGCTATGAAGTTCATAATTTTGTCCTTCTTTAGGGCTGTGTAATATTTCATTATGTATATGTATCACATTTTTTTATCCAGTCCTCTTTCTATGGGCAGCATGTTTGGTCCCATGTTTTTGCTATTGTGAACAGTGCTGCAATAAACATACGTGAGCAGGATTCTTTTTCATAGGGTGATTTGAGGTCCTTCGGGTATATTCCCAGTAAGGGGATTGTGGGGTCATATGGAAGGTCAATTTTTAGATCTTTTAGGAATCATTAAACTGTTTTCCACAGAGGTTGTATTAGTTTACACCCCCACCAACAGTGTAGAAGCCTTCCCTTTGCACTACATCCTCTCCAGCATCTGTTGTTTTTAAGTTATTGATGATGGCCATCCTGACTGGAGTTAGGTGGTATCTCAGTGTGGTTTTAATTTGCATTTCTTTGATGATCAGTGAGGCTGAGCATTTTTTCGTGTATCTGTTGGCTACTCGTATGTTTTCTTTTGTGACTGTCTATTCATATCTTTTGCCCACTTTGTAATGGGGAATTTTTTTTTCTTTTTGGCATATTTGAGTTCCTTATAGATCCTAGATGTTAGGCCTTTGTCAGATATACAGTTGGCAAATATTTTTTCCTAGTCTGTGAGCGGTCTCCCTGCTCTGTTGTTGGTTTCTTTGGCTTTGAAACGTTTGTCAGTATGATGAGGTCTCACTTGTCTATCTTATCTCTTATGGCATGGGCCCTTGGGGCTTTGATCAGGAATTGGTTGCCAGTTTCAATTTCCATAAGGGGATCTTCTGCATTTTCTAAGACTCTTATAGCTTGAGGTTTTATGTTTAGGTCTTTGATCCATGTGGAGTTGATTTTTGTGTATGATGGTAAGTAGGGATCTTGTTTTAATCTTCTGCATGTGATCAGCCAATTTTTGCATTACCATTTACCGAGTAGATTCTCCTCTCCCCAGTGGTTGGTGGTGGAGGCTTTGTCAAAGATGAGTTGGTTGAGAAATTGAGGTTTTATTTCTGGAATCTCTATTGTTTCATTGGTCTAAATGCTTGTTCTTACACCAATGCCAGGCTGTTTTGATTATTGTAGCTTTATAATAAAGTTTAAAGTCTGTGAGTGTGAAACCGCCTGCTTTATTTTTTTTTGTTTTATTTTGTTTTGTTTTTGGCTGAGGTTGTTTTGGCTACTCGTAGTCATTTATGTTTTCACATGAGTTCCTGTATTGTGGTTTCCAGGTCTGAGAGGAATGCTGCTGGCAATTTAATGGGTATTGCATTAAATCTCTAGATTGCCTTGGGTAGAAGGGACCTTTTTTCTTTAACTTTAATTTTTTTTTTTATGCTTGAGGTATTGCAATCTGTAGTCTCCCTGATTCCACATCTTGCCTTCCTCTTCTTCCTTTTAAAACCTTCCAAACTACTCTTTAGAGGAGACCGAGTTTATGACATCAGATGTTTATGAAATAACTTCTAATAGATTCTGTGTTAAACAAACCAATTCTACGTTATCTGAACTTTTCTGAATTCTTTTTTTTTTTTTTTTACTTTTATTTTTTTATTTTAAAGATGTGGGGCACAATTCAGAGTTAGGTATACAAATGTTCATTATGCAGGGACCCTTGTTGATGAGGTGTGCCTCCCCTTCCCCAGGCAGATTCCCACTACTGCCAATACTCCCTCCCCATGTCCCTCCCAGCAGGTTTCTGCTATTGCCAATCTTTTTCTTACACTATTAGGATAATTGTTCAAGGTTCACTTATGAGTGAGAACATGTGATACTCAGTTCTTTGTTTCTGTGAAAGATCACTCAGTATTATAGACTCTAAGTCCATCCAGGTTTCTGTGAAGTTTATGATTTTGTTTTTCTTTATGGTTGCATAATATAGAATGGACATCTTAACAATGTCGATTATTCCAATCCATGAGCATGGAAAATTTTTCCATTTGTTTGTGTCATCTTTTATTTCTTTGAGCAATGTTTTGTAGTTTTCATTGTAAAATTCTTTCATGTATCTGGTTAGGAAGATGCCGTGGTATTTCATTTTTTTTTTTTTTTTTGACTATTGTGAATGGGATTGTGTTTTTATTTGGGCTTCTGTTTATTTATTGTTGGTGTATAGAAATATGACTGTCTTTTGAACATTTATTTTATACCCTGAGACTTAGCCGAAGTCCTTTATCAGTGCAAGGAGCTTTTTGACAGATTCTCTTGGGTTTTCAAGGCATAGAATCATGTTGTCTACAACGAGGGATAACTTGACTTCTTTTCCTATTTGGATACCCTGGATCTCCTTCTCTTATGTGATTGCTCTATCTAGGACTTCCAACACTATATTGAACAAGAGGGGTGAGAGTGAACATCCTTGTCTTGTTCCAGTTTTCAGGGGAAATTGCTTCAATTTGTGTCAGTATGAAGTATGCTGACTGTGGGTTTCTTATAGATGGCTCTTACTATTTTGAGGTATGTGCCATCCATGCCTTAAAATAGTAAGAGTTTTTTTGAAGAATGGGTGCTGGATTTTATCAAAAGCTTCTTCTGTGTCTAATGATATAGTCATGTGGTTTTTGTTTTTACATCTGTTGAAGTATTTAATTACATTTATGGTCTTGCAAATGTTGAACCAGCCCTGCATCCCAGGGATGAAGTCTGCTTGGTCATGGTGGATGATTTCTGAGATGTGTTGTTGAATCCGGTTGCTAGAATCTTGATGAGAATTTTAGTATCTATGTTCATCAAGGATATTGGCCTGTAGTTCTCTTTCTCCGTTGGATCTTTAATTGGTTTGGGTATCAATGTGATGATAGTTTCATAAAATGATATTCTTTCTCAATTGCCTGGAATATTTTCAATAGGATTGGTATTAGTTCCTCCTTGTATGTTTTGTAGAATTCTGCTGGAAAGTCATCTGGTCCAAGGTTTTTTTTTTTGTAAGTGGTTTTCTTATGACCTAGTCAATTTCCTAGATTGCTATTGGTCTATTTATTGTCTTGATTTCTTCTTGTTTCAACTTGGGGAGACTTTGTGATGTTAGAAAGTCCTCCATTTTCTTTATGTTTTCTCGTTTTTTTCCAGACAAGTGCACATAGTAATCTCTGATAAATCTTTTGTATTTCTTCAGGGTGAGATGTGACTTGATCTTTTTTTTTTCTTTTGAGTTGGAGTCTCACTTGGTTGCCCAGACTGGAGTGCAGTGGCCGCTTCCGGGCTCCAGCAATCCTTCTGCCTCAGCCTTCCGAGTAGCCGGAATTACAGGCATGTGCTACCACGCCCAGCTGATTATTTGATTTATTGTAGAGATGAGGTCTCGCTGCCCAGGTGGGTCTCGAACCCGCGGGCTCAGGCAATCCACTCACCTTAGCCTCCCAAAGGCGCGGGATTACAGGCTGAGCCACCGAACCCGGCTGTGACTTGATCTTTTGCATTGTGTTTATTTGGACTTTTTCTCTCTTTTTCTTGGTCAGTTTAGCTAGGGGTCCACCAATCTTGTTTATCCTTTCAAAGAACCAGCTTTCTGATTCATTGATTTCTTTGTATTATCTTTTTATGTGCTGAATCTTGGTTTTTATTTTGGTGATCTGGATTCTTCAGCTTAAGTTAGGGTTTTGGTGGTCTTGCTTTTCCAGCTTCCTTAGGTGATTTGTTAGGCTGTTATGTTGTGATCTTTCTATTTTCTTTATGTCTGTTCATAGAGATATGAATTCCCCTCTTAGTATTGCTTTCATGGCATTCCACAGGTTTTGGTAAGATGTTTCTTCATTTTCATTTGTTTTGAGAAATCTTTTAATCTTTGTTTTGATTTCCATGTTGCCCCACGAGTTGTTTAGCATCATGCTGTTTAACGTCCATGTCTTTGTGGGGTTTAGGGGAACTTGTTGGTTTTGATATTTATTTTTATTCCACTGTGGTCTGAGAAGGTGCAATTGTATGGAATTTGTTTATGCATGATTTATGACCAAGGATGTGCTCGATCTTAGAGTACATTTCATGTGGTTATGAGTAGAATGTATATTCCTTGGTTGTTGGGTGGAGTGTTCTGTAGGTATAAATTAAGTACATTTGGTCAAATGTCATGTTGAGGTTCCAGATCTCCTTATTGATTATTTTATCTTGATGATCTGTCTGGGGTTGTGAGTGGGGTATTTAAGTCACCAGCTATGATAGTGTTAGAGTCAATATCTTTTTAAGGTTTGCCTGGAAGCTACTTGATGAAAGTTGGTGCTCCTATATTGGGTGCATATATATTTAAGATGGATATTTCTTGCTGATGGATTGAACCTTTTATCATTATGTAGTGACCTTCTATGTCTTTTTAAAATTTTGATAGCTTAAAGTGTATTTTGTCTGATATTAAGATCGTGACTCTTGTTTTCTTTTGTTTCCTATCCTCTTACTTTGAGTCTGTGAGTGTCCTTTCTGGTGAGATGAGTCTCTTGGAGACAATATATTGTTGTATCATGATATTTTATCCATTTTGCCATTCTATGTCTTTTCAGTGGTGCTTTTAGTCCATTCACATTCAGGTTCATTATTGAGATGTGAGAGTTTATCCTGTCATGAGGTTCTTATAGAGTTTGTTGTTGTTGCTGCTGTTTGTTGTTGTTGTTGTCCTTCCTTTGATTTTTGGGTTGATTCATGTGTGTTTTCAATCTTTTTTCTGCATTCTTGTGAAGGGTGTTGTGTGGTGTTTTTTTTTCCTTTCTTCTGTGTTTAATACTTTCTTAAATGTTTCGTGTAGAGTTGATCTGAAGGCAGCATAAGCTCTCAGAGATTGAATGTCTGGGAAGGATTTTAATTCTCCAACACTGATGAAGCTTAGCTTAGCTGGGTAGGTAATTCTTGATTAAAATTGTTTATCTTTGAGAACTTTGAATATTGGGCTCCAAGCTCTCCTAGACAGAAGTTTTTCTGTAGATAAGTCTGCTGCTATTATTTTTTTCTTTTATTATAAAGCTGTGGGGTACAATTCAGGGTTAGGTATACAAATGTTGTTTATGTAGGTACCCCTGGTGATGAGGTATGCCCCTCTCTCCTTTAGCAATTTCCCTCAACTGCCAATCCCACTCCTCCTCCCCTGACAGTTTCCCACTACTGCTAATCCCTTTCTTAGAGTATTATAATTGTTCAAGGTCTGCTTATGAGTGAGAACATATGGTACTCTGTTCTTTATTTCTGTGATAGATCACTGAGTATGACAGAGTCTAAATCCATCCAAGTTGCTGCAAAGTCCCTATGTTTGTCCTCCTTTATGGCTGCATAATATTCTATTGTGTATATGTACCACATTTTTTTAATCCAGTTCAGCTTCAATGGGCAGCATGGTTGGTTCTATGTTTTTGCTATTGTGAATAGAGTTGCAACAAACATACATGTGCAGGTATTTTTTAGTACAATGATTTGAGTTCCTCTGGGTATATTCCCAATACGGGAATTGCTGGGTCTATGGAAGGTCAATTTCCAGTTTTTTCAGAAATCACCACACTGTCTCCAAAGAGATTTCATTAGTTTGCATTCCCATCAGCAGTGTAGTCTGCTGCTATTCTAATTGGTCTTCCCCAGTAGGTAGTCTGATCTTTTTCTCTTGCTGCCTTTAGGATTTTTTTCTTTTATGCCTACTTTGTGTAGGTGAATTGCTATGTGTCTAGGAGTTGATCTTCTCATTTCTTGTATTGCAAGCGTTCTCTGAATCTCTTGTGTTTGAATAGTCATGTCACTAATGAGATGAGGGAAGCTTTCTTGGATAATTTCATGGAATGTTTGTTTCAAGGTGGTCTCTGTCTCTCTATTTGCCTCAGGGATTCCTGTTAATCTCTGGTTTGGTCTCTTGAAATAATTGCTCATCTCTTGGAGGTTTTGTTCTGTGTTTTCAGCTTCTTTTTTATGTTTTTAGCGGTTTGGGCTAGTTCCATGCTTTGGTTTTTAAGCTCTGAGATTCTTTTCTCTGCTTGGTTAATTCTGCTTTCTATGCTTATCAGTTTATTATTTATCTCATTCATTGTGCTCTTTATTGCTATTATCTCAGTTATCAGTTCCTTCATTCTTTCTTCCTGTCTCTCTACAATTCTATTTATTCTCTCTATTAATGTCTTGATATCTGGTTTTGTGATTTGAGACCAGTTATTCTTGGGGCACTTCATTATTTGTGTTCCAAAGTCAGTATTCTTAGTGACTCCACAGACCTTCACAGACCTCCCAGGGGTCTATGTGAGACCTATAGTCTTCCTTTGGTTCTTCTTCATTTGTGTAGATTTTCCTCCCCATTTGTTAACCTCTCATTTAATTCTGTTGTTCAGGGATGGGGGAGTAGCTTTTACTTCTGTTTGTTCAATCTCTTATTCTTCCTTATGTGAATCCTTTGACTTTGTTCAGTTCTGAAGCTAGACTGTGGGTGAGGCTGTACTTTTTGTAGTTTTGAGATTTAATTGAAGGGAGAGCTGTGATTCAGAAACTATCTGCAAATCTCAGTATCCGCTGACAGGTGTGTGGGCTCCCTGGATTCCACTTCCTACTGCCTTACAATCTGTACATGCAATGGGGTATAGATTTGCCCCCTGGAAGCAAAATGACATAAGAAAAAGAAAAAGAATGGAAAAAGGAAGGAGAGGGATGAAAGGAAGGTGGAGAGAGAGAGAGAGAGAGAGAGAGGAATAATAGGGAAAACAGACAGGCATACCAAGTAACAAATGAAGAGAGATACAAATAAAGACAGAAAAGGTAAAAAACCAAAAACATACAGAGAATCATACAAACACACAAACTGGCAAAACCCTCCATTGATGTTCTCTCCCTCAAAAATACCCATACACAAACAGGAAGTCTAAAGAAAAAACAATAAAATAACTGAAACAAAGCACGTATGAGAACATTATCAAAAACAGAAAGAAAGAGAGAAGAGGAAAAGAAAAAAGCTAAAACAAACAAATAAATAAAACCCAAGAGATAACAAAACAAAACAAAAAACCCCAAAACTTGCTCTGAGACTATGAAGTTACAGTAACTTCAACTTCCTTTCAACTCTGGTCTCCAGCTCCCTCTCTGCCTTCAGTGCAGGCAAATAGGGTTGCTCTCGGGTGGGTCAGATGACCCCCGGACTAGTGTGGGAAGAGAGTGGATCAGATCTGGACTCACCTGACTTGCTGCCACTGTTGTCAAGTCTCCCACTCAGATCTGATGTGTCTGTGCCTGTTCCAGTCTGGGAGAGGGGCATCTGCCTTTCTGAGTTTGATGAGATAACCTCTAGATCCCAGGTTGGAGGCTGGGTGGAGCTGAATGGGGCAATGCAGGTCCCTGCCTGGTCCTGGGACAGAGAAAATGGTTTCTCTTGGCATTTCCTCACCAGTGGTGGGGCTCTTCTCCAGTTCTTCCAATGTGCTGTCTTCATGGAACCGGGGCTCCAGTCACTGCTGTCACAGGCGATAGTGTGAGCCAGGTGTCTGGTGGTAGGATCAGCTGTATTCCGCAGCCTTTTCTCAGGAGTACTCTGAGAACAGCAGATGGTTCTGCATGCCAGCAGCGCCAGTCTCAGGGTGGTGGGGGGTTGCAGTCACCTCCAAAGGGGAGCCCTTGGTGCATGAACCCGAGTCTCCCTTCAGACGGACTTTCACTCACCCACTAGTATACACCCGTTCATGCAGAGAGTCTTTATAGACACTTGCTTTTGCAGAGACTCTCATAGTCCAACCTGTCCCATAGCCATTTTGCAGGAAAAATCCTATACAAATCTATTTTCAAGAGTAAGTACTCTTTTCTCTGTCATCTTCATTTCATTATTGAGTGATTACTGTGAGATTTTTATTTCAGATATTATATTTCTCTGTTCTAATATTTCCATTTTAAA
This sequence comes from Carlito syrichta, assembly GCF_000164805.1. NCBI lineage: Eukaryota > Metazoa > Chordata > Mammalia > Primates > Tarsiidae > Carlito > Carlito syrichta. The sequence continues at coordinate 8,395 of NW_007251304.1, read as the reverse complement.
ACTAAATGGAACATAATGAAAAGAACTACTTTAATGTCTTTTTTTTAAGGTCTTGCATCTTAGTCATCTTGACCTGTGTATTTGCTGAACTTTTACTTAAATAGTCAATTTTTCTGGTCTTTTGTATGTCAAATAATTTTGGAATGTGTCTGAAATATTTTTAATATGAGAGCTGCCTGGGCGAATTGGCTCATGCCTGTAATCCCAGTACTTTGGGAGGCAAAGGCGGGTGGATTGCTTGAGTCCATGAATTTGAGACTAGCTGGGACAGCATAGCAAGACCTTGTCTCCACAAAAAGTGAGACAATTAGCCTGGCATGGTGGTGCACCTGTGATTCCAGCTACTTGGGAAGCTGAAGGAGAGGGATCACTTGAACCTGAGAGGTCAAGGCTGGAGTGAGCCCTGATTTTGCCACTGGATGACAGAGTGAAACCTAGACTAAATACATACATACATATTATGTGAACAGATTCTGTTTTCTTCTTCTCCATCTCCTCCTCCCTTTTCTTTAAAAAATAATCCTCTGAAGAATGTTGATTCTTTTGTTTTAGCAAGAAATCAACCAAGTTTGGCTCATGCTAGTTTTGTCTCCCCCTTTGTGGAATCTAGTGAGCCAATCTCTTAGTTCAGTTCTCTCATCATTTGCTAGGTTGCTTTGGGCTCTTCTCATTTATGTGTAACTCATAGATCAGTCTGAAACTTGTTTGGGTGGCTCAAATCTCAGAACAATTTCAATTTCTGCTGCACTGGTTTGGGTCTGTCCTGCCATTCAGAGAGTAGTCTGAAACTTGGACAGTGGTTCAAATCTCAGTTCCGTAGTCAAAGCTTTGTTGTTCTGGTTTGGGTTAGTGTTATGCATGGGGAGCTTTAGGATTATCTTGAGACTTAAGCTGTTTCCCATCTCTTTCTTTAGGATCTCTGTTTTCTAGCTCAGCACACAAAGCCAGAAAGATGATGTGTCTTTCAGAGTTTTAGAGTATACAATGCCATTACCACTCTACTGTGCATCAGGGACCTCCTCAGAGCCAAGAGAGGAAAAACAGAAAACAATATGAAACTCACCGTTGTGCAAGTTGTTTCTCCAATTTTTGACTCCCTTATAAAATCTACTTGTTTTGGAGTATTTTTAGAATCTACAGGCAGTTTTTTTTTTTAAATTTTGTCCACTAATTACTTGAAATCCATGACAGAGATGGGCTGTGACTTAAAGCTATCACTTATTTTAAGTTCTTGCATTAACTTCTGGTCTTCCATAACATCCATCAAGAATGGCTACTTGACATTTTCTTTTTCTGCTACTATTTTTATCACTATCTTTAGTTAATTTAATTTATATTTTATATTTGTAATTTTTTACCAATCAAGGTTATAAGAATCATCTAACTTTTCTCCACATTTGAGTTCCTTGTAGTTCTTAGATGTTAAACCTTTGTCAGATATACAGTTGGTAAATATATTTTCCCAGACTGTGACTAGACACTTCTCAAAAGAAGACTTATGAACAGCCAACAGATACATTAAAAAATACTCAGCCTCACTAGTCATCAAAGAAATGCAAATTAAAACTACACTGAGCTATCCCCTAACTCCAGTCAGGATGGCCATCATCAATAATTCAAAAAACAACAGATGCTGGAGAGGATGCAGGGAAAAGGGAACACTTCTACTGGTGGGAGTGTAAACTAGTACAACCTCTGTGGAAAACAGTTTGGTGATTCCTAAAAGATCTAAAAATCTGCCTTCCACATCACTCTGCAATCCCCTTACTGGGAATATACCTAGAGCAACTCAAATCACTCTGTAAAACAGATACCTGTACACTCATGTTTATTGCAGCATTATATATATGGAACTAACAATGGAACTATGCTGCCCATTGAAAAAGGACTGGATAAAAAATGTGGTAATATACATGATGGAATATTACACAGTCCTGAAGAAGCACCAAATTATGAACTTTGCAGCAACTTGGACGAACTTCGAGTCTATAATACTGAGTGATCTTTCACAGAAACAAATAACTGAGTACCACATGCTCTCACCCATAAGCAGACCTCAAACAATTATCATAATACTACAAGAAAGGGATTGGCAGTAGTTGGAAACTTCCAGGGGAGAGGGGGCGGGAAACTGCCAGAGGGGGCACACCTCACTAACAAGGGTACCTGCATAATGAGCATTTGTATACCTAACCCTGAATTGTATGACACATCTTAAAAATTAAAAATTTTTTAAAAAATCATCTAAGGTCTTGAATATTTTTATCTTTCACCTCTCATTCTCCAAACTCATGAAGATTTTTCTCTAGCATTAAAAAAAAGGGACCTGTATACTTGTATTTATTCATGCTTCAAGTACTACAATTTTTTCTAAAATCTAAAAATTTCTGGATTCTGCAAAACCATAGATGGACCTCAAAAGATAAGGCATGGATAAACTATTCAAACATTATGTTTTTTTTTCAGTACCTAAAACTCAGCTGTTTTGTTTTTAATATTCTTTTCCTCTCTCTTTTTTTTTTTGATCTTTGAATTTTTGCTTGATTGTAATGGACCATGCATTTTGGTATTTTGGTATTTTGGACTCTTTATAGTCCTCCTGGAAATCAATGTATTTCTTAGAATGCTGCCTACATCTTCATATAAGATTATTCTATTTCTCATTTTGTTCTTCTTCAACTGTGAGATGTTGCTTCCTTTGCATTTTTCCAGTGCAAAGGCATCACATACCTGTTCCAAGGTATCACACAATTCTGTGGCCTTTGACCTTGAACACACTAGGATTTGCCAATGCCCAAAAACTTTGAGAAAAGATAAAATTACCACCAAAGTAAAAGTCAGCAGGAATTTCTCCTCAGAGCTTATTTTTTATTTTGTTTTTTCTACCTTAACTTTAATCTTCAGTATTATCTCACCTGCTTTGTGTCTTCAATAAGTGTGTGAATCTGTCTCCTCTACAGATTATCTTTATTTTTTTAAACTCTTGTGGATTTTGGTTTATTCCTATTTATATTTCTATTCTTTGAGTCAGGGAAAAAATTGGGAGAGATGGGAGGTGAGTATGGCCTTAGGAATCAGAAGTGGTACTCAATGGCCACACATTTACAAAGTGACAACATTACTAAGCTTTCTTCATTAACGACAATATCTCCAGGCAGGAGCAAGTGAATTTAGAACCTGATGAGAGGATTGGACTCATGCTCTAGAAATCAAAGAAAAGATGCATTCTGACTTTGTCAAAGGGCCCCATTTGCCACAGAGAAAGGAGCAAATTTTTCAATTCTTATTTTTTTCAGAGCTGGTGAAATAATCTCTTGGTGTGGTTGTATTTCTTTCACCCCAGAGGTTCCTGTAGTTGTATTTCCTTTAGCCCTAGAGGAAAATTCTTCCTATCCAGAGTTACATCTTGTCATTAGTCTCTTAGAGGCACTAATGGCCTTATGTTTTCCCTCTAAGGCTGCACAAACAACATCCCAAGGAATCATCTTTACCATTTTCTATCAACACCACGGCAACACTAGACCATCCAAAACTCAGCCTGAGGAAATCCTGAGAATTCAAAGACATTCACAGAGGTACATTTAAATTTTGATATACTAACAACTATCGTAATACTATAAGAAAGGGATTGGTAGTAGTGGGAAACTGCCAGGGGAAGGGGTGAGGGGGGGCACACCTCATCAACAAGGATACCCCCCATATTTAAAATAAAAAAAATTTTTAAATCTAATATGCTTTTTAAAAACTGTTTTTTTTCAGTTAGGTAACTTACTACTTTATTTTTACATGATATTTCATTTTTTTTTTTTTTTTGAGTTGGAGTCTCACTTGGTCGCCCAGACTGGAGTGCAGTGGCCGCTCCCGGCCACCGCAGCCTTGTCTGCTGGGCTCCGGCGATCCTTCCGCCTCAGCCTTCCAAGTAGCCGGAATTACAGGCATGCACTACCACGCCCGGCTGATTGATATTTCATTTCTAAAGGATTCTAGGAATAATACATTATCATATATTTTGGAAGGAAAAAATGTTTGTGGAAATTTGATTGTTTTTTGAGCCAGAATCTCACTCTTTTGACTAGGCTGGAGTGCAGTGGCACGAGCACAGCTCATCTCAGCCTCAATCTGTTGAGTTCAGGCAATCCTTTTGCCTCAGCCTCTCGAGTTGCTGAGACTACAGGTGTGCAGAAGTTTTGATAAATTGTAGAAAATAGAAGGAAATCATGAATGGGCTCTCCGTGCTAAATGCTGGTGCTGCACCTAACCTCTAGAGGGTGATGCTGCACAGACTAGAGATGTTGTTTTTGTTGTAGATCACCATCAACTACTCAGTTACTCCTTGCAGCTGGCTGAGTTCTTTGTAGACAAGGGAGAAGAATCAGAGTTTTAAAAGCAACTCAGGAAGTTTTTGTATTTTTGTCTAAGCAAGGAGCTTGTACAGGCGAACCTTCCTTACACCTCTTATTTCCAAGGTCTTCGTATCTCTAGTGACTTTTCTTATCTTCTCAGAGGACATTCCAGAGAAGAGCCTGCATCATTTTCATTGTTCAGTCATGCTCTTCGTGCTCATCTCTCTACTGGGGATACATTTTGCCCTGAGTGAGTAAAATTTCTTTATGGTCTCTAGTTCCACAGATTCTGTCTAGAAATGCATAGGTTTTTAAAAATGCTGAAAATAGTGTGCACTGCTTTCACTAATATAATATTGATTTTCCAGGAGATACCAGAGCCCAATCTGTGACCCAGCCTGATGTACACATCACTGTCTCTGAAGAAGCCTCTGTGGAGCTAAGATGCAACTATTCCTATGTTATAACACCTTATCTCTTCTGGTATGTTCAGTATCCCGGCCAAGGCCTCCAGCTTCTCCTGGAGTACTATTCAGGGGACTCCCAGGTTCAAGGCATTAAAGGCTTTGTGGCTGACTTTGAGAAGAGTCAATCTTCCTTTAACCTGAGGAAACCCTCTGTGCATTGGAGTGACGCGGCTGAGTACTTCTGTGCTATTAGTGCCACAGTGCCTGAGACTGCAGGGGGAGCTGAATACAAACCTCCCATGGCAGTGGAACTTTTAGAGACTCAAGATCCCATTCTACAGTGTTTTTAAAGATCTCTTGTTTTTGTAATGGCAAATGAGGCAAAGATGGACTTAGTATACCCAGGTACTTCTATATAATTCTGTCAATCCTGATGTGCCCCATGTCTGATAAACTTCGTTTTAGGAGCTTTTTGCTCATTGTAGAATGAATTTGTTCATCTGTTCTTATCAGATAATAATCAGTTCCTCAAGGACTTGCCTTGATGTTGACTACATCAAGGGGAGTTGACTATGTGAGTTATGACATGGCTTAGGAGAAGCTTGGTTTTCATTTATCATTTCGTCTGTCAATCAACCAAGAATACCAGAGAAGAGTTTCTCACGTTCTTACCTGCAAGTTTGTCTCCTTGTTGAGTGGTCATTCAAAGCCTATTTTCTTAGAATTTCTTTTTCTCCCTCTAATTGTGCTGTTCGTGTGACAAAATATTTTGTCTTAGAATAAATACCTCTGTTTAGGAAAGATTATGAGAAATTATTACTCAACATTAAGAGACTGATAAGAAGTGTGAAGGACTGAGAAAACCATTATGATGATGTTAGTTCAGGCAACTACAGAGGGTGCCAAAACATGTGTACACATTTTTAAGAAGGGAAAAATATATACCATTAACAAAAGATGAATATAAGTCATGTTTGACTTCTGCAATTACAAGTGTTGCTCAAAGGGGTTACCATCAGTGTCCAGACTCTCCTGAAAAGAACTTCAAAAAGTAGTATATGGATAACATCTCTCAAAATGTGTATACATTTTTTTTTAGCACTGCCAGTATTTAAGAATAGTACAAGCCAGGCTCGGTGGCTCAGCCTGTAATCCCTCTCTTTGGGAGGCCGAGGTGAGTGAATTGCCTGAGCCCGCGGGTTCGAGACCCACCTAGGCAGCGAGACCTCATCTCTACAATAAATCAAAAAAATTAGCTGGGTGTGGTAGCGAGCTCCTGTAGTTCCAGCTAATTGGAAGGCTGAGGCGGAAGGATCGCCAGAGCCCAGCAGGTAGAGGCTGTGGTGGCCGGGAGTGGCCACTGCACTCCAGTCTGGGCGACAGAGTGAGACTCCAACTCAAAAAAAAAAAAAAAAAAAATAAGAATGAAGATCGAAAATTCATTAAAGGCTTTTTCATGGATATAAAAAGTAGTTCCTATTCTTTTCATATCACAAATTCTGAAAATCTACATCAGAAATCTGTGCATGTGATCCTTTTCATTTCTCTTCTATCTGCAGACATTGAAAAAATTTGTTACTTTCACTCTGTTGTTATATGAGTTTATGATTGGAATATTCAAGATTGATAATTATATGCTAAAATTGTGATAATCAACCATGTAGTAAGTTTAGCAATGCCAAACTTTACTAGAAATATTGGTAAGAATTATAGCAGATACTGGGGATCACTAGACTAGGTATAAATTTATTACTTTCTTCTGGTTAGGATAGAAAGAACTGTATAAGAAGATTTTATACACCTTGTGTGGTGAAGCCTTGGAGGATCACATGTACTATGGAGAAAAAGGTAGAGGAGGAACGGTCTCTTTCTTTTTTTCAGTAGGAGTCTTGCTCTGTCACCCAGATTGGAGTGCAGTGGCACGCTCCCGTCCACCGCAGCCTCGACCTGCTGGGCTCCAGCGATCCTTCTGTCTCAACCTTTCAAGTAGCTGGAACTACAGGTGCGTGCTACCACGCCTGGCTAGTTTTTGATTTATTGTAGAGACGAGGTCTTGCCAAGTTGCCCAGGTGGGTCTCCAACCCGTGGACTTAGGCAATTCACTGCCTCGGCTTCCCAAAGTGCTGGGATTACAGGCTGAGCCACTGGGCCAGCTAGGAACAATCTTTCTAGTAGCTATTTGGCTCCCAGTATAATGCGTAAGAGAGTAAGTGCACAGAGAATAAGTAAATGGTATCCAATAGTGCACCTTCGCTAGATGGTGAACCAGCAGATCAACAGTATTTTTTAGAATCTAGTGACGTGACCATATGTGATAAATGTGTTTGAGTGATTGCTGCAGGGGGTATAAGGAAAAAATAAGACGTTAGAGACATTATGCATAAGAAATGCGTGTTCATTGAATGTCCTCCTGCTTCACTCCCTCCCTTCCTTTCTATTCTTAAACCGCACTGTGTCGGTGACCAGCACTGACCAAGGGTGGGTTAGGACCCGCACCAGAGAATCTGGACAGCGAGAAGACCACTCGGAGGCAGTTCTTCTGGGAACAGTCTGATCAGGACTGGAGCCGATTTTATTCAAACCTTTTCCAACTTATATACCATTTTCTATACCCTCCAGCAATGTGATAATCACTCACTGGGGGCGTACAAGTTTCGTGCTTTACAAACTATGCATCACAAGACCACCACGAGATCTGCAATTTCCAAGCAAACAATTCGAATTCCATGATGCCGTGCTTACATTAAGGTCACAGGTGCACAATTTCAATACAAATCGTTCAAAGTGTTTTCCATAATGTTCAATGAATCATTCATATTATACTCTTTGCTCTATACCCTGATTAATACAAAAAACTTTCCTGAGTTAACTCTAGGTTCAATCCAAGTTCACTGATTCCCAATATTTTTAACAATTAATATTATCAACTTAACACTATACTATAATCTATAAGTTTAGTTAAATGACTTAACTGTCAGTTATACTATTATCCTATTACGATTTAACGTAATGCCTTATAACTCAGTTAAAACTTATTCTTAAACTACCAAACTTTACTATAATTCATATGTTTCATATGTCTAAACTTTAATTTTCATATGATCTAGTTATTGGACTTTAATACTATGCTATATCCTATTAAGCTAATACCTTATCGTTAATTCTTTTATAAATCGTATAGTAACTATTACACTTGAATAATGTAGCAAAAGGAAACAAAACAGCAAGCATAGATTTACGCAGCTATGAGTGTATATGTATATATTTTATCCCAACAAGTCTACTCTAAAAATCAAATAGTAGCTGTCACACTCTTGAACAAGGAAATGCAGGTTTTCCAAGATGGCGGCCATGGGCTGAAGCAGACAGAGTTTCGGTAATTAACGAAACAAAAGAAAACGTTCTACCTGGCTAGGGGCAGGGCAACAAAACTATCATGGTAATTTAGTTTCTAATCTTAGCCCTAGGGGAAACAGCTTTCGGGAACAAGAGCGGACTACCCAGTCTACCAGGAAATAGAAGTTAAAAAATATCTAGAAAGAAGTAAAACTTAGAAAGACAGAGAGAAATAATTCTGCTATGCACTTTCCATCAGGTGTATTGAGATTTACTTATAAATTTTACTGCCATGTATGCGCACTGGTC
>NW_007251303.1:10731-46080 GCF_000164805.1 Carlito syrichta | reverse complement strand
GCCACTGCACTCCAGTCTGGGCGACAGAGTGAGACTCTAACTCAAAAAAAAAAAAAGAAACATGAGTCTACCCACACAACAGGTATATAAAGAGCAGGTTCAGTTAGGAAGGAGAATTTGGATCTAGGTGAGACGAAAGTATGGATGATCCAGAAAAACTAGAGAAGTTTGAGATGCAGACATTTACCTAAATCTTCCCTCTTGTCTTGAAAATCTTGCAATTTAACTATGGTTTTGTTTGCTTGAGTGAGCTCACTGCCCTCTGTAAATTAATATAAATGTCTTTCCCTTAGTACAAAGAGTAGTTTTTCTTTCCATCACAATCAAAAGATCAAAGTGGGCAGCTGGGTTTCGGCTAGCCCCTGTATGGTACAGCTTATTAACCACCCTTGTGGGTGACTGCAGTTACCTACCTTTGACCACCTGCAAACATCTACGATATCCATCATAGAAGACAGAGGGAACCACGAGACCTGTGCAAAAGAAGCTGATGATCTGTGATCCTGGGCTGGAGGACTGTTCAATCTGCTTAGCACAAGTGACCTCACAGCAGAGCAGTTCCAACCGTCTAGAACCACTAGACCTGGTGTTTCAGATGGGAGTGGAGATCCAGTAAGCCACTGCCTCACCAAAAGTCCTCTTCAAGAGCCATTGCTTAAGGATTAAGAGATGAGTGCTAAAGCCAGGATGCCTGGTTTGAATCCTGACTCTGCTACTGTGTGATCTGAGACAAGTTATATAAATTCTTTGTGTTCAGTTTCCTAATTTTAAAATAGAGATAGATAGTGCCTACCTCAAAGGGCTGTTGGAAGGACTACACATAAAATAACACTTTTACATCCTTTATAAAGTGCTGTTTGTATAAGGCAGAAGAGCAATTTGGTATTGGAAAAGAACATACCAGACTTGGAAGCAAAGAATCTGAGTTGATACCAAGGCAGGACTGCTTATTAGATTTGTGGTCTTGATCAAAGTCACTTACATTCTCTGAGACTCAGTATGTTAATCTGTAAAATGGATTTACACTTGTACCTATGCATGCCATTGTGTTATTAAATAAGATAGTGTATATAAAAATATTATAATCTGAAAATCAGCTTGTCAAAGTCACCAAAGTTTCATTTTCAGAAAATTGAAAACAACTCACAGAAATATAAGATGGACATGTGTCAAAGATTGTATTTAATTCATGGGGGAACCATTATTGGTAAGGTTGATTCAAAAAGCATTTGAGGAGCAGAGTATTTATATATAATTAAATAAAGGAATGTCAGAATAAAATGGCTAGGTTAGTTAGAGAACTGGTAAATATACTACAGCACAATAAATCATAACCTTTGGGATAATCTTGTCTATCAAACAGTTATCATTTATATCTCTGTTGGACAAAAGTCTACAAGTTAACATAGTATCTGGAATATAATCAAATAGTTAAGTCAAGCACCAGCTTATTTCCCTAGATAATTAAACCTTGAATGAGCCTGTTAACAATGACATTAAAAAGACATGCAGTCATCTTTTTGCTTTATTTATGAATTCTGGCTAATCATGTTTAACAGAGTAAAACCTCATTATTAACCAAAGCACTCCCAAGTTGCACAAACCTAGAAATCATGTAACAAGGATATTTCTTACTGGTTGGACATTAGAATCACCTTGTATATTAGTCTTCTATGCTGTGTAACAAATTATGAGAAATGTAATCAACATGCTCATTGATGATCTCACCATTCTGTAGGTGAGAAATCTAGGCATGGCTTACATGAGCTCTCTACTCAGGATCTCACAGGACTGAAATAAGATGCTGGCCAAAACACTGTCATACGGAGGCTTGTCTAAGAGAGGATTTGTTTCCAAGTTCTCTCAGGTGGCTGGAAGTATTCCTTTCCTTGTAACTGTTGAATTTGCAACAGCTTACTTCTTAAAAGCCAGCAATGAAGAGAGAATCTCTGCTGACTGAAATCTCTGACCTCCTGGAAGGTCTAGATCTTCTTGTAAAGGGATTGCCTGATTAGGTCAGGCTCACCCAGGATTATCTCCTTTTTTATTCACTCACAGTCAACTGATTAGGGACCTTAGTTATGGCTGAAAACTCTCTTGACTTTTGTCATATAAGGTAACATAATTATAAGAATGATATCCTACAACATTTGCCATATTCTATTGGTTAGAAGCAGGTCACAAGTTTCACAACCACTAGAGGTGTGACTCATCAGGGGCACCCTAGATTATATCCTCCATGCCTGAAGGGCTTAGTAATACTCAGACCCCTGGAAAAAATACTGATTCAAATGGTCAAGGGTATGAACCTAGCCCTGACCTTTTCTGTTTTTTTTAAAGCTCTCTTAGCTGAGTCAAATGTAGTTGGAATTGAGAACTCTTCTAGGGTCCTTCCTTCACAAGTCACCATATTTCCACACCTAGTGACCTTGCATTCTGTGACTTCCGGCAGAAGGGATCACAAACACTTTTTTTTTTCCCTTTATAAAACCATACTGTCATTGTATTCATTATTGGAGGCAACCGTAAAAAGAGAAAACATTGTAGCATACAACCACACGACCTCTTTCAGTGCAAACTTAAAAAGCATGAATTACAAGATTACACTACAAGTTTGAAGTGCAAACATGCACTACAACTGTGCAGTGCAAATTAGAAAAGCATGTCCCAAAGACGCAGGACCTTCACAAGCACAGAAAAGTTCTTTCAGCCTGATTCGTAAGTGAGAACAGTCCAGTAAAGGTATTTCTTTTGGGATGTAAATGCAATAAGGAAAGCATTTCAGAAACACTTTTTTTTAAATGGCTAATGGTGATTTAAGAGCAGTTTCTTCCGAAAAGACCTCTGAATCTACGGCTGTGACTACAGGCCATGACGTGGAGCCTGAAAACATGGCCAAGGAGAAACTTCAGTCCTTGGTTCAGCTCAGCTCTCCATTTCTTTTGCTACCATCTCCCCAGCACCAGCCATGGTGAAAACCTGCAGCAAGCCAGTGAGGTGTGTCTGACACGATGGACGAGATGAGGTTTGCACCAAGAGATACTGGAAATACCACCGAAATACAAGCACATCCATGTGGGCAGGGCAGGTAGTGGCTTAAATTTGGACAAAACTCCTTTATAGTTCATAGCTGACTCCCTGCCTGTGATAGCAGACCACATCATCAGCATGGGTATGACTGGTTCATTTTATCTGTTTTGTTTGGGGCACTAAGTGAATTATGTGGAATCTGCCAGAGTAAGAAGGTGCAAAGTTGTTGCCTTCTTTGTCAGTTCTGGCCAGAGCCATTTGCACAAATATCTCTTCCCCTCTCCTCTCCCATACAGCCCACGGCCATGGTTCACATTAATATTCAGGAAGATTCTTCTAAAAAGAAATGGGAGAAAATCGTAAAGAATTTTACAGTTTGCCTTAAGCACGCGCGCACACACACACACACACACACACACACACACACACACACATGCACACACACCTCAGTGTGTTCTCACTGTAGACAAATCACTCTGCAATCAGGTTATTGATTTTCCAGAAAAAGACTCTATATCTTATTTCTGCATTACCAGTATCTGTAACTGAAGCTGACCAGGCTGCTTCTTCTCCTCCTCCACAGAGGTTGGTTGGGACCACATATATCCAATATCTCTCACATTCAAAACACACACACACACACACACACACACACACACACACACACTTCTGCCTCAGAGATTTGGCATTTATCATTGTGAAGAACTGTCCCACAACATACAGAGGTTGTTAATACCCCGGTTCACTCACTCTAAATGCCAGCTGGAGCCCCAGTTGCTATAATAACCCCAAACACATTCTCATGTTCCCAAATGTCCCCAGAGGGACCATGCCACCCAAAATGAGAACATCTGAACATTTGTCCTCACTCTGCGGTGCAGTGATCCTCAACCTTGGCTGCATGATAGACTTACCTGGGGAAATCTCAAACCCCCTTATGCCTGGGCACCTCCTCCAGAGATGGTGATGTGATGGGTCTAAACTGCATCTTTAGTTTTTAACCACTGGAAGGTTAAAAACTGCCGCAGATGATGCTAATATGTAGCTGACATCAACCTTTCCAGGACAGAATCCGTGGGCCTGGACTCTGCAGTGGCCCACTCAGGCCAGCATCTCTCCTGCCTGGAGCACAGTTTGGCATAGCACGAGCAAGCAGCTGCCTTTGAGTAGAGACTAATGTCCCACGCAGTTCTCCCACGCCCCCAACCCTGGGTCTGACATCCAGTTGGCCATTTTGCACCATGTCCCCTGCCTGCAGAGTGACCCAGGGATCAGCAGTGAGAAGCTAACTACTAAATGAAACAGCTCCCGGCTCAACCTCTCCCAGAGACACCCAGGAAATGTAAGGAGGCATAAACACTCCTTGGTCAGAGAAATAGAGAAACACAGATCTCTGACTCAGAGCAGAAGACCTTCAGACTGCCCAGCCCTCTGGATGGGAATCACCAACAACGCTCTGGGGCCGTTAAATGTCTCTAGGTAGAGTTGCTTAATTATGGTGGCACTTAGCTACCCCACACTGGTTTCTTTAATGAATATCCCCTCTTTCATGGCTCCTTTGAGACCTCATTCCTCCATTGTTCTCATTTATCTGGCTGCAGTTTCCTGGGAAGCTAGTTTAGTAGGGCAACAAAGATAAGTATTTGTCTCAGAAAAAAAAAATTTGTTGTGTTTCCATCTTTCTTTCTAGAGGCCTTTTGTTGTTGTTTTAAAAAGTGGCAAAGTTTGGATTCTATGGCAGGGAGCACAACCTTTCAAGAAGACAACTGAGAAAGCATACCTCTGGTTTGCTTCCAGCTCCAAGTTCTTATTTTTAAAGCATGCCAAAGATGCCAGAAAATAGGGGGAAGGGCTCTGCATTTGCCAGGTTCCATGATGTTCCATGACTCTCACCATGGCTGATTTCAAGCTACCAACACTTTAACAGCTGGCTATCGTGTTGCTTTTCCCATCCTCTTAAACATACTTGTACACACAGTTGTAAATGCTCTGAGTACCCATCCACATCTCTTGAAGCCACACACTTTAAATACCAGAAACTCACCCTACTAAAGGGTGGTGGTGTTGCTAGCAACAACTTGGAAAGACAGGTGCTCAGAGATCAAGAAGGCTGAAAATAAAGAAAAGCCATAGAGTCACAGAGGAGAGACTCAGAGGTGGGCGTGGAGGGGAAGTAAAGATGCCATCATACACAGCAGGTGCTGAACTTCCAATAATGTTACAGTTAATTAGCCCTTTTCTTTTTATTAGAAATCTAGGAGGTATGAACAACATATTTTTCAATGACCCAGGAAAGGAAGCACAAAGCTTCAGACAGAGTTACGGTGGCATCCAGAAGAACCAGGGATGGTGCTTGCTAAGTCCCTGGGCAATGTGACACACCACAGGGGCCCACCTGTTGAGCCAGGTGGACATGGGGCCCACCCGCCCATGATAATTTGAGCAGCCCAGGGAAGTTTGGCTGGTGTGTGCTATTTCTTGGTGCTATTTCTAAAGGTTTAGAAATGTGTTGCTGTTCAGTAACACTCTCTTTACAAAACCAGTTCCAGAAAAGAGAAAGTCACACACTGTTGCTTTTAGCACTGAACACAGATTCCATAGTAGTGGGAGTTAACCTGTATCACAAGCAGATATGAGTAATAATACCAACAAGCAAATTTTAACTCTCACCAGACACTGTTTACATACTTTTCATTCTTGGATATTAAATCCTCAGGACCACATTGTGAGGTAGGTACTATTGTTAAGCCCACTTTACAGATGAGGAAACCGAGGCACAGAACCCAAACTGACATGCTAGTAAGTAGCAGAATGATATTGAAGCCAGCCTAGCAGTGTGGCTCAGAGCCCCAAGGACTCTACTGTGGAAGAGATCTCCCCTTGTCACCTCTTGGCCCTGGTCGTAGTGCATTTGAGAAAGGGACACATTTTCCTTTTTGACTGTAAGCTCCTCCAGGGCACAGACCCTGAGTGTCTGACTCATCACAGAGTCCCCGTAGAAGCCAGTCGCTGATTCATAGCAGGGTCTTGCGAGGCACAGGTACTGAGTGGTTCCAACTTCTGGGCACCGACTCTGCTTTCTCCTCTCAAAGGAGGAGGGAGCCTTGCTGACACTGAGTTTACACAAGAATCAGGAGGACTCATATTTGGAATAGTCCCTTACACGAAAACAAACAGATTGCTAGTATGAGCTATTCTCAGTGAAGTCACGAGGGCAGAGATACGGCAAGAATAGAAGTTTCCAGATCAGTCCAGACTCTAGCAGACCACGTAAGTCTTTGCAAGCGGAGTGTCCTATTACCAACGCTGGGTCCAGAGGATGCTCCACCAAGATATGCTGCTTCTGATCCCAACTGCATGACTGTCTCTCTTCTGGAAAAAATACAAGTTTATCATGTTAGATAATGAAGTCTGGGACTTTACCTACCCCATCTGAAACACTGACATGATAAGCATTTGTTGGTGGAGGAATGAATGAATGAATGAAAGAGGGAAGTTTCCCTCAACTGCCTGGTACTGTTAGAAAAATTCGCTGGCAGGGATCTATACTGGGGAGAAGGATTTCCAGATCTCCTTCCTACAGTGCCTGGGTCTCCTCAACCTTGTGACAGCGGATACCCAGGACTTTATCTCATGACTTTGTCCTCCTCTCTGACCAATGCCCTACATGTGTGGGGAGAACCATCACAGGGTAGAGCGTGTGACTGGGTCTCAAGGTTTTACATCTGTGAGTCGCAGAGAAAGCAAGGCTTGGTTCACAGCCCCATGTTCACAGAGTCTCCTCCAGATGGGATAGGAACTCAGCCTCCTCCTACACACACACATCCTGCCTGTGTTCCAGCCATCCAGTAAGGTCAGACTTGACTTAATTCAGACTCACTTCCGAAGATTCGTTTTTCATGTGAACTGCATTTAAATCCCAAACAATATCTTTTCCCTTTTTTCTATAAATGTCTTGGTTATACTTTCTCTCTTTTTGTCCTGGCCTTGTTTTGTTTGTTTTTCCCTCCAAAAGAATAAATAAAATAAAAACACTTTATAATAATGTATTATTAAAAGGCTTAACAATTTCATAGACATAATTTTTGAATTAACTGAGAGGCATCACTGCACACCCAAAAGCTTCCCTGACATGCTATAACAGAAGGAGTTTTAGGACAACTGAATGTGAAATTATCACTGCAGTTTTCCCACAGTTGTGCTGGACTATTTCCTGCCTCTGTATCAAAGAATCCCATTACCTTCTGGCTACACTCCACCGGTGTTTGAAACACGTGGCATATTGCCCAGCTTAGAGTTTGCAGCCTTTGGCATGCGTGGATTTTCCAGAGCACAGCCCAGACTGGCACTACGTACAGAAACAGAAGTTAAATGCGACAACTTATAAGAAACACTGATGCTTTTCCTGAATGTGTCCAGTGACTAGTGGTATGAGAAATGCCCACAGGGCTATGCTCATTCTAGGGAAAACTTTTTAATTAAAAAAGAAATTTTCAATAGCTCACATCTAGGGAAGGTCCACTGGGCTTAGGAATGGAAAGTTACTAGGCTCTCAATGATAAATCGCTCTACTCTAGACTGGGATTCTTTGAGTTCACAGAGGAGTGTAAATATGCGAACGACTAGAATTTTTAAAAAGTGGGTGCATAAGGTGGAGGAAACCTTGGGACATCCCGCCCTGGGATTGGAGAGCTGGCATCTGGATTCTGCCCTGCTTCTGGCTGACTGGTGACTTCAGGTCAGTAACTGGGCATTAGAAGCTCAGTTTTTCCATCTGTGATGTGGCAGAGACCAGCACAATGCCTGACACATCATAGACAATTAGTGATTGTAGAAGAAAGGAAGGATTCTCAAGCACTGCTGCAGATTCATACTTAAAATGACACATGCCCTTTCACCCTCTCCACCTTCTAAAGCCCCAAGATATTAATCTAAACCCATGAGAAATGGGGGGACACTACCCTGGGAGCAACAGCTATATATGGTCCTTGGATGAGCTGGGGCAGACAGGAAGCATCTCTGAGCACAGCCTGGCTACAGAGGAGTGAATTATGGGTGCATAGTCCTTCCTGACCTCACCAGTATGCGGTTTGATGCCTTCTTTCATTCTCTTCCAAGCCCTCTCCACTTTATCTCAAGTAGGCAGTCTTTCCCAGCCCTAAACTTCGGGTTCCTCTGTCCCTCCTGCCCTCTTTCCTATTTGTGTGTCAGAGCTCTTGCTTTAAGAGCCTTGGTCACCAGGAAAGTAATGCCCTTGCTTTCTGATGATCAGGTGTGTGCTCAGTGAAGGAGGAGCCTTCCTCACAACCACCAGGCTCACCAGCCTTCAGAAGCACCCCACGAGTCTCCTGATCCCCAAAAATCAACCCAGGAGAAAGGACAGCCTGTCTCCCCTGCTTTCACCCTTTTGTTCTTACCCTTTCCCCTTCGTCCTTTTGGCCCCATGGTTCCTCCAAGATTAATTTGTTCATCTTCCTCTCAACATGATGAGACAGGGACAAAAATTAGGAATGTCTGAAAATCCACAGCCTCTACCCTCAATTACATAAAGGCAAATGCTGGTGAGAGGGCATTATCCTCTCTCTCCATCCCCCAACCTCCTCCCCTTTATTGCACACATTGGGGTCATGAGAAGAGGAGGAAGATGTATAAAATATTTACATCAAAAAGATAAAGAAAAAAATTTTAATTGAAGAAGAAAAACTAAGATCAGATCTAAAAATGCTGGGCAATATGGATAGAAGAGCCATGAAGGATTTAGAAAGTTAGGGCTGAAGAGTCAGGGGAATAGAAAAGAGGGTTTCAGGGATTAGCTAGCTGCATTCTTCATAGAATCAACTGAGAAAAAGTTGAGGGGAGTGGAGGAGGGAGGAAGGGAGGAAGGGAAGGAGAGAGGACTTTAAGATGATTCGCTGCATTAAGAATATTCTTCCTATCTTAGAAAATGCAGGAGACACCCTTACGGAAATCGAAATAAGCAACCAATTCTTGATCAAAATCCCCAAATCCCATGCCATAAGAGATAAGATAGACAAGTGGGACCTCATCAAACTGAAAAGCTTCTGCAAAGCAAAAGAAACCATCAAGAGAGCAGGGAGACAGCCCACAGAATGGGAAAACATGTGTGCCAACTGCATATCTGACAAAGACCTAAGATCCAGGATCTATAAGGAACTCAAATGTGCCAAAAGGAAAAAGACAAACAGCCCTACTAAAAAGTGGACAAAAGACATGAATAGACACTTCTCAAAAGAAGACAGATGAGCAGCCAACAGACACATGAAAATATGCTCAGCCTCACTAATAATCAGAGAAATGCAAATCAAAACTACATTGAGATACCACCCCAGTAAGAATGGCCATCGTTAATAAAACAAAAAACAACAGATGCTAGTGAAGATGTGGAGAAAAGGGAACACTTCTACACACTTCCTATTGTTGGTAGGAATTCAAACTAGTTCAACCTCTATGGAAAACAATGTGGCAATTCCTAAAAGAACTAGAAATTGACCCTCCATATGACCCAGCAATCTCCCTTCTTGGAATATACATGGAGGAAATTAAATTACTCTACAAAAAAGATACCTGCACATGCATGTTTATTGCAGCACTATTTATAATAACAAATATGTGGAATCAACCATGCTGCCCATCAAAACTGGACTGGACTGGATAAAAAAAAGTTGGTACATATGCACAATGGAATATTATGCAGCCATAAAGAGCAAAAGTATGGACTTCACAGCAACTTGGATGAATTTAGAGTCTATAATACTCAGTGACTTATCATAAACAAAGAACTGAGTACCACATGTTCTCACTCATAAGCGGACGCTGAACATTTGCCATAATACTTTAAGAAAGGGATTGGCAGTAGCTGGAAACTGCTGGGGGGAAAGGGGGCCAACACAACATTAATAAGCGTACCTGATCTCAAACCAGGTGAAGTGGGGATTAAAGGGAGGCCCAAACTTTACCTGTATGATGACTACTTGTATACCTAATCCTGATTTGTACCCCACATCTTTAAAATAAAATAATTTTTTTAAAAAAAGAATATTCTTCCTCCGGAGACTGCATAGAGGCTTGAATTATGTTTTGTGACTTTATGTTGGTTTCATTAAGTGCTTTTATGGACAAAAAAACTTGTGTTTTGGGGACAGTTATTTACTTTAAGGCAGCCTTTTTCTCAGGCTGGGTTCCCATGTGTTCCTTCCCTGTCCTTGATCTATACAAGTCCTCATCCAGTGATCCATTTTTTTCTCCCCAAAAGTACAAACTTAAATTGCTTATTCTTGCCCTAGGCATATGAAAATTTTGCAAAGGCTCTCATTACTTGGAAGGACAGGATTTCCCTCTTTCCACTTTCAGAAATCCTTTTCCTTCCAACTGATCACAACTTCCTGCACTAGCAACCAGCTTCAAGGTGGTAGCAGGGGAAGGAGTGATGGCCCAAGGGTGAAGAAGAGACACTGGAGCCCAGGGCGGGGGTTGAGGGGCAGTAAATGGCTTGAGAAGATTTCCTCAGTGTCAACATCAGCATCCTTAAAAAAAACATTTCAAAGATTGTTTTGTTTTAAAGTTGAGATTAGCAAAGAGAAGTGTCACTCTGTAAATCCTAGTTTTCCTGGAAGGCATGATGTGGAGACACAAGCGACTCCATCTTGGATGCTAATCCACCATGTTGACTTCTGATTAGCCTCAGTCTTATGAATGTCTCCTGGTTTCTACTTTATTGACTATCCCTAGTGTAAGAACAAAGCAATCTCAATGTCATCACATACATCATAGGCAGAGTGTTCTCCCTGTTCTGGAGGGCTGCCTTTCATTGTCTTGCTGGAGCGTGTACGTCCTTTCCCTGTAGTATATAAGCCCTGGATCTGACAGTGTGGAGACCTGCTTGTCTCGTGGCCACCCAAGACCACGCTTCTGTCTGTAAGGCCCCACGATAAGTGATTCAATACCAACGCATTGGGTTTGTCTGCCTTCTTCTTCTTTTTTTTTTTTTTTTTTTTTGGTTTCTTGGCAGCATCAGCATTTGGGGGTCATTCTACATATAAAGCCCTTTCACATGACACACAGGAAGTACAGAGGATCGGAAAACATGCGAGCATGTAGTATTCCACATGCTGCAAAATCCCATTTTAGAGTTTTTCAGATTTGCAGGGCCTAAATTCTCAATTCTTAGCTAGCAATGTCGATTAAGTGGATGACTTGAAG
The DNA here is from genome assembly GCF_000164805.1 of Carlito syrichta. NCBI lineage: Eukaryota > Metazoa > Chordata > Mammalia > Primates > Tarsiidae > Carlito > Carlito syrichta. The sequence goes on along the minus strand of NW_007251303.1, from coordinate 34,830 downwards.
ACAGCCAATACCACACAATTTCCATCAAAAGGCAATTCACTGCTTTCATAACTTGGGGATGGTTAGAGAGGCTCATCCATCTCTGGGGATAATTTATGTGACTCGGATGACATTCAATTTAACAGAGGTCACCCAAAACGATGGTGATTGAATGCCCCGGATTTTAAAAGGCGCTACTTTGCTATCATTAAGTGAGTTTCACCTTGTACTTCTTTGTTTTTACGTGAAGGGAAATCTGCTTGATAGAAACCATTGTAAACTTTTCCCAACCGTGGGCAAGAAATGGAACCTTCAAGGTCATACATATGACCTTAAATCCCAGAGTTAATTAGCCGCTGGGCTCTCAGTAAGAAGAAAGAGAGTAGATTTGTAAATGTGAAACAACAGGGTAGATCCCAGCTGTCCCTGGGATATGGCACGTGGAAAGACAAACTTTTCTACTGTTGCCACACACATCAACAATGTCCAAGTGTGAGATGCAAATGATTTCCTCCCTGCAATTTTGTGAGAGAAAAACCTGCCAAAGCAGTTACCCTGAAAGAATACCCTATCAACCTCCATTTGTTCTAGGACATGGACAGCCACAGAAAACCCTCCACCTAATACGGAACAATCCTTCCTCTTTTGAAATGTCCCCAACTTGCTAGCTTGTCCCCTTGCAGCCTGTCAAACGTTCTTGAAGACTAACTAGAAAGACTCCCCTGCTTTCAAAAATCCCATCACAGTAGAATCCTTGCCAGTCAGACACTGCCTCGTGTCTCCTCCTCCTTACTCTTTAAAACTTACTGGCCTTTCTAACAACCTTGACTTCCTGCTGAAATGAAAGGAAAGCAGATGGGTGGATGCCCTGTTTGTGAAGTTTCACAAGTTTATGAAAAAACAGCCCTTGCTAATTTTTGTCTCAGACTTAGTTGTCATTCGATACCCATAAGGGATACAATGTTATTCCCAGAGCACTGACTAGAAATAGGAAGTTAGTAAGACATGTCATTGCCCAAAGTCACATGGGGAAGGTGGAACTTGGGCCTAAGTCGTGCACTTTCCCCTACCCTACACCCATGGTTTGAACAAATTCCACTTCTTTGGCTGGGTTGCTCCAGAAAAGCGAGAGAGAGGAGGTTTAGAAGGAGCTGGCCCTGGGGCTGGAATAAGCAAAAGGCCAACCAAACCTTAATTTAAAAGGATTAAAAAGGGCTCAGAAGCCTGTGTTTATCTCCCAGGTGACCACAGCCATGGAAGCCAAGCTCACAGGCCTGCAACGCTCTCTCTTGCCCTTTTAGTGCGTTGGATTGGCTGTCTTCATCATCGAGGCTGCACTCAACCTGCATTTTAACTTAATTTCACTATGAAGCAATGTTTAATTAAGAGGTAGAGAGACACGGGCCAGGGCTTGGTCTGTCCAATGTAGAGCCTTGCAGATCCTCCAGTGAACACTGAGTCCTGACTTCTCCAGGAATGGTCCCCAAGCTCTCAGCACTTCTCATAGTCACCTCGGAATCTGATTGAAATGTTGATCCTGGGTCTGGGTTGGAAATTCTGCATGTCTGACAAAGTGCCCAGGTAAAGTGGATGCTGCTGGTCTGAGATATCAGGGAGTCATTTTCAACCCTGGCTACATATTGGAATCACCAGGGAGCTTTAAAAACACTGCTAAAGCCCAGGTCCCAGGCCCAAAGATTCTGATTTAAAATTGGTTGTAAGTGAGACTTGGGCATGGACACCAATATTCTAGAATCTCCTCAGCATCAAGCGTGAGAACCACTGCACAAGATCCTCGAGGCAAGTTATCTGGCAAGTTCCATTCTCAGATATGAAAGAAAGAGATGGCATGAAAACCGTCACTAGTGATCACCTTTTCTCAGTGTAAGCTGGTCTTTTTTTCCAGTAATTCCAGTCATCACAAATGCCTGTGTATTCATGATAATATTTTATTTTATTGGTTTTTATTTTTATTTTAGAGTTGTAGGATACATGTAAGGGTTTGCTACATAAGTAAATTGCATGCAGGTGAGGTTTGGGCTTCTAGTGAGCTCCCTCTCCCCCTGATAGTGGACATGGTACCCAGGGGGTGGTTGTGTGTCCCTTGTACCCCCTCCCTTCCTCCTCCCACTAGTAGGGCCCAACATAAATTGTTCCCACCTTTGTGCTTGCATGCCCAACGTCTAGGGCCCACTTATGGATGACAATATTTTAAGACATATGTTTTCTCATCAGGAAACTGGGTTCTTTCTGTGGTCCCAGCAACCATTAAGACTAAGCTATAAGGTCTAATGTGACAGGGAAACTGGAGACAGAGCTTCCTAACTCAGGGGAAGCCCATTGTGCTGCTGGGAGTGGGATAGGGGAGTGACCACAGACAGGAAAGTCCTGCTACTGGAAAAAATGGCAGCTCAGAGGAGAGCAGAAGAGAGATGGGTTAGGAAACTGTCTTCCCCTTACGTGTCAACAGAAAAACCAGGAGCTTATTACTCCGGGGTGGACTTTGACACCAGCAGGACACTCAGTGACCAAGAAAACAAAGGATATCCTCACAGAAGAAAAGAAACCCAGAGGACCACACAGAGACCAGCACCTGGGAGACCAGTTTCCTTCCCCTAAAGTTTCCTCCCACATTCAGATACCACGTTGGTTGAGAAAAGTCAGGCAAGGGAAGTCCACAAGACTGGCATAGTTCATTTACTCAAAGGAGACATTTAAACAAACAAACAAAAAACCCTAGTATCTTTAAATGGCAAATTCAAGTTTCCCTGACCATCCCACACCACCATCAGCAGGGAGGAGGGCCCGCTTATGGGTGACAATATTTTAAGACATATGTTTAAATGGCAAATTCAAGGTCCCAGAACAGTGGCAGGAAATAAAGACTGCTGCTTTTCTTCTGGACATGATGGGGTCATCTTGCATGAGTTGATGTTATATATCTACAAATATGGCTAAGTCATTCTGAGCAGAGAAGGCCTGGTTTTTCTCTTTAAAAATAGCCTAAAGGGGAAAAGAACATGGAATGATCCACCTTTCCTCTATGGGACTTAAAAGAAGCAGGAGAAAGGTCTTTCTAGAAACACAGGCCATTATTGCTGTACCTGCTGAGTACCGCATCAAGTAAAAGGTCTGGATCACGATGCTCTTTCAATCTGGCCACGTAGAAAAAGTGTTTCGTAGCAATCTGAGGTTATTGCATTCGCTAATAACCAAATCAAGAGTCCTATTAAAGAAGTCCATTTCAGACTTTCCACAGCTTCCTGGGCCAGGATTCGGTGTTCACCCCCTGCCTCCTCCCTGTGCACTTGTCCCACGTCCTTCTAGGCCTCCAAAGCATCCCAAGAAAGGGTCATTCAAGGGGGACCGCACATGTTCTTTGGTATATACCGGGAGGCTGTGTTGAGAGGTCATCCCTCTATGCAGTAGAAATAGTCATTTAAAGTATTCTTTTGTTGTATTAAACATGTCTTTTTATTTTCTGTATTTTTTTTTTAATGTGGGAATCTCACTGTTTTGCCCAGGCTGGAGTGCAGTGGCCTGATCATGGCTCACCACAGCCTCAACCTTCTGGATTCAATCAATTTTCCCGTGTCAGCCTCCCAAGTAGCTGGAACTACAGGCGCATGCCACCATGTTTGGCTAATTTTTTGACGTTTTTTTTTGTAGAGATAGAGTCTCACTACGTTGCCCTAGCTGGACTTAAGGCAAGCCTCTTGCCTCAGCCTCCCAAAGTGCTGGGATTACAAGTATGAGTCACCATGCTGGGATTATTTTCTGTATTTTTGATGCTTTGACACATGGGCCCTTGCTGACTTTAAGAGATTGCCCCTCCCAGGACTAGCCAATGCCCAGAAGAGCATATGCAAACCACCAATCCAGAACCCACACCCCAACCACCTCCTCTCCAGGACTCTGACACTGGACTGCACACCATAAGCAGAACTTTTCATGCCCTTCCAAAGGCCAAAAGTAGAAGAGATTAAAATATTTTCACTCTCATTGTTAATGATTCTACAAGTCCTCTTACAGTTCCTTACTCCCATCCAAGTGCTAACCAGGCCTGACCCTGCTTAGCTTCTGAGATTAGTTAGGGCACATTCAGGGTAGTCCTGCTGTAGTCTTATTTCCTCACGAAATTGGTTCAGGCTTACTCACTACATGGCTGGCAGACCTAAAGTTTCAATCTTGTTACGTGGCATTTTACTATTTACAAAGTACTTTTGCTTCCATTATCTCATTGGATTCTCCCAACAACCCTGTGAGGTCAGCAGGAATTAAATTTCTGATAAAATCCTTCTCCACTCAACCAATACCTGAATATCCTTATCAAAATTTCCTCATGGTAACACACTGATTACTGATGGAATTCAAAATCTTTGAGACCATTTCCACCAATCTTGGGAAACTCTTTATCTGGCCAAACAGGGCTCCCTTCAAGAGGGTCTGAATTCCGACATGAAACTTGAAATTAGGGAACCTATTCTAATATTATTTGCATCTCTAAAGCTTAGGTCAAGACCACATTCTTCAACACATTCATTCACCACTAAGGAAAATTCCCGACTCAGGGGGTTCAACAAACAAATGTAGGAAAGTGTATTCAGAATCCCCCTCCAGCTAAAACCATGAGTAGGAGTCTTGTACCTTGCCAACTCCTAAGTGGTAATCCTTAAAACAATGCAGATATTCTGGAAAACTAATAAATCCTTATTAACACTATGCTTCTCTTTTGGACATATGAAAATGTGATTTTGAAAAAAGTACAAGTTGGATGGCAACTTACAGATAAACCTTGCTTTGTATAGTAGAGTCTTAAAATGTGTGAGTTGACTAAACTTCTGTGAGTCAGAATACATTTTGTATGAAAGAACCTGGGGGCAGGGAAAGAGAGGACTTGCTGTTTAAAGGAATCCAAAAAATATCTTTTTTGGTAACTGGAAGAATGATCACCTTACAGAATACAGTTATCTTCTAATTTATAGACTGTGTTAATCTGTAATTTTACATGTCAGATTTGCTTGAAGTAAGGCACATAGGGATTTGGTTTACAAATCAATTCATTTAAACTCCCTTAATTAAAAGATTTTTTATGTATTAAAATATAATATGAATATCTGTTGGTAGCTACTCCTAGTAAGGGATCTGAATGTCCTTTTTCAGTTCCAACTTTGATACAAGCTAGTTGTATGACTTTAGGCAAATAACTTGTTATGACTTGATATCTTCTTCTGTAAAACAAGACTGTTAGATTAAGCTATTTTTCATTCTCTGATTTTCTATATGCACTCATTGGCTTAACATTTGTGCTTGACATATGTCAGGATGTTAATAATACCAAGATGAATTTTCTAAGAACAATTTTTACATTTTTCCCTGTAGTTTTAATGCTGTTAAGTTCAAGCCTGCTTAATGCTTCTACCAGGTTGTGATTTTATAAGATGTTTTATGTATCCAGCCTTGTTCATTCCTGTGAAGCAAGGGATATTGTTTGAAAAAAAACAAAAAAGTGTGTACTTCTATCCAAGGGAGAAAAATTGCATTTATGACCTTGAGTTTCTATTGAATTTCTCCTTATGTGTTTATTATCCCATCCCCCACCAATCACCATATGTTCTCCTCAAGACAGCTATTACTGTCAGGGATATGCTTATCAGATTTATTTTTTGTCATTATTTATTTTTTAATCATATTTATACTCTGGTCATAAATGAGAGAAGACAAATGTATCATTCCCCCATCCTTGGCAGACAAAAAGGAATACATTCAGAATCTAACAAGCCATGTAGCACATACTTCTCTGCTTCAAAACAGAGAGTGCTAGAGTCAGGGTTGCTGTGAATGGTTGTGCAGGTTGTATACTGAATAATTCTCGGGGACACTATTCATCCCATTCACATACACTGTGCCATGTACAACATACTGAGCCATTTGCTGAGACCCCCTTCTGAAACATACGCAGGACTTGGGTCAGTCAGTATACTTTTAGGGGAAAGGACAACTCTAGAGATATGTGCAATGTCATGGGGTTTACACTAGACGGGCTATCACCAGAGATAAGATAAATCAGACTGAGTCAACCACCCAGTGTCCACAGCTGACATATTTTCCTTGACTACGAATTCCTGTAATCTATGGAGACACCTGCTGTCTCCATTTTCTCATTTCCTTCCGTCCACCCTCACACAGAGCTTCTGTTCCTCTCACTTATTGTAACTGTGCTCTCCCAGGTCATCAGTGACATGGAGTTGACTACATTTCTCATTTCTCAGTTCTCATTTTCTTGGTCCCCCTCCAGCTGACCACCCTCTTTTCTGTGCCTATTCTTGCTGAAATGGTTTCTTCCTTTAGGGTCAATGATGGATGGTGGAGGTCTAGTCAGAGAAACACCCTGAGTGAATGAAACCTGTGTTTTGTTAGAAAAGTTGCTAACTACATGTCAGATGAAAGAAATAAATCACCTGAATGCCTCTCAAGGGGGCCTCCTTACAGGGGCAGGGGGAGAAAGCATCCACCTTGGGAGAGGTAGGGGTGACCAGGTAGATGGAAGGGGTGTTGTACTAGGACCACAGCCTGCCCTGGGCCTCTGATTCCCACTTTGGCCCTGCCAGGTGACTTCATGTACAACCTGGAGCATCTCTCCCCAGTTGGAGAGCACTCAGGATCCAGTTTTTCAGCACTTGTGCTCCCTGTGAATGAATGATTCTGGAAATTCACTTCTTCTCGGGCACAGAAGAACTGCTGGGACAGCATTTGCACAAATACCAGGACTAGCACAGAAGGAGGGACCGGCTTCCTGCAGTATGGTCTGAGCCCTCATTACAGGACGATGTTACCAGATGGAAGGGGCCTCCCCTCTGAAGAGCCAAGAATTTCAAACCACCCCTGAGCCTCAGCCACTGAGGAAGCCTAACACCCCTACCTCCAGTGTCTCGGAGCCAGCTGGGACACTCACCCACAGTGGCTCAAACCTCCACAGCTTCCCCTGCCTGAGACATCAGGATCCCAAGAACGTTAACCACTATCAGAGCTGGTACTTCAGGCAGCTTCTGTTATTGGGGCACAACTCTCCAAGATGAACCTCTACTTATTCACAGTAAGAAAAATGTGATAGGATTGAGCCACACCAGGCATCCCCCAGAACTCTGAATGCTAACAGGGAAATGATAATGCCTTGAAAAGAAATAGTCAGAATGCTAGTAAAGCTGTTGAAGAGACTGCAATGCAGGGAGGGTCTCCACTGTTTGTACTCTAGAAAAAAGCAGGGTTCATTAGTCACATCACATTGTAGGGGTACCCCAGTTATAATGTGGGGTCCCTCTTCTTCCCCCTTTAATTGCTCTTCTGCCCTTTCACATCTTTTCTTCCTCGTAAATTTGCCAAGATTTCCCCTAGGATGTAAGCCATATTGCATTTCTTTGCCCTTTGCTATTCTCTCTCTAATCTCTTTCCCTCTCTCTTTTTATTTTAATCGAGTTAAGGTCTTGCTCTGTTACCCAGGCTGGAGTGCAGTGGTATGATCGCAGCTGGCTCACAGCCAAGACTCATGCAATCCTCCCACCCCAGCTTCTGAGTAGCAGGGACCATAGGCGTGTGCCACCATGCCCAGCTAATTTTTTTATTTTTATTTTTTGTAGAGATGAGGTCTCACTTTGTTGCCCAGGATGGTCTTGAACTCCTGGGCTCAAGTGACCCTCCTGCCTCGGCCTTTCAAAGTACTGGGATCACAGGTGTGAGCCACCGCACCCGGCCTCTAGCTTCTTTTTCTCACAGATCACCTGAACTTCCACAACTTCAAGTACTTCCTAGGGCAAGAATTGGGCCCTTAACTTGGAGACAGCCAAGAAGGAACAATCCTGAAGATAAACCTGTGGACCAAGCAGAGAGAAGAGATCCTAACTGTGAATAACTGAAGAACCAGATGAACTCAAAAAGGCCAGAATCATAGAGACCACAGCCTGAGAAATGAAGGTGATTTTGTTGACTTGAAAGACAGGCTAAGTGTTAACTTTTTTTTTTTTGAGTTGGAGTCTCACTCCGTCACCCAGGCTGGAGTGCAGTGGCACGCTCACAACCACCCCAGTGTCAACCTGCTGGGCTCCAGCAATCCTTCCACTCCAGCCTTCCAAGTAGACATAAGGTGTTAGTATTAATGCAGGGACTGGGGCAGAGTTTCACTCAAGACTAATCCTCAAAGAAAAACACCATGTTTTAGACATTAGTGACAAATTAATACTCTTACAAATCACAAGGAAGAAGAAATGGTTTAAAACAGAGAGGATAAACAATATCAATGTTTTCCTTGAGGGAGGAGAGGAAGAGACTTGGGAAGAGCATCACAAACCAGGAAGTAGGTATGATCACAATACACACCCACTTGCTGGCTCCTCTCTCAGAAAGAAGGAGCCTAATGACCAAAACAGTTTGGCAACAAATTCTCTTTTATTTTAATCAGAATCTGACCCAGGTTAGAGTGCAGTGACACAATCACAGCTCATCACAGCCTTAACCCTTTGAGCTTGGGCGATCCTTCCATCTAAGCCTCCTAAGTAGCTGTAATTTCAGGCACATATTACCGTGCCCAGCTAATTTTTTTATTTTAGTTTTTAAAGAGAGGAAGTCTTGGTATGTTGCCCAGGCTGGTCTTGAACTCCTGGGCTCAAGCGATTCTCCCACTTTGGCCTCCCCTAAATGCTGGGATTCCAGGTGTGAATTACCACACCCGGCCAACAAATTATTACAAAGAAGAATTATAAATTCTTCTACAAAGAAGGCTATAAGAAGCAATAGCAAATTGAAAACAGAATAAAGTCATTGTATTAGTCAGGGTTCTCCAGAGAAATAAAACCAATTTTTTATATGTATAATTCTACATATATATGTATACATATGTATACATATGTGTGTATGTAGGTATCAAGCAGGAGACCAAGGAGAGCCAGTGAGAACCCGAGAACCATGATCACCAATGGTGTAAGTTCTAGCCTGAGGACAGTAGAAGACTGATGTCCCAACTCAAGCAGTCAGGCTGAGGGAGCAAACTCTTCTCTCACCTTCTTATTCTAGGCAGGTCCTCAATGGATTGGATGAGACCCACCCACGCTGTGGGGGGCCATCTTCTTTATTCAGTCTACCTATTCAAATGCTAAACTCATCCAGAAACAGCTTCACAGACACCCTAGAAGCCATGGTTAAATGTATATCTGGGCACTCTATAATCCTGTCAAGTTGACATATAAAATAAACTATCACAGTCATTCAAAGAAAAGGAAAGTATTAGACAGAACATAAACCAAGGTCAAGGTTAATGATATAAAGCAAATGAAGGAGGTTTTGAAAAATGAATAAAGGGAGTATGGCACTGAACAATACAATAAATAATGATGTTAATAGGCAAATGGGGAGACTTTAATGATAAATAAAGTCATTTTTAAGTATATCCAGGGAACTTTTACACACATACAGAAAGGATCATATTGTGGCATGTAATATGTGTTTAATAAAAACAAAAAGTCAAAGCCATATACTCTGATCATAGTGCAATAAAGTTGGAAAGTTTTAAGCACTAAAATGTGTCTAGCTGCACTAAAAAAAAGAGGAAGAGGAAGGAAAGTTCTTATATAGTGTTGAATCTTGGAAGAAATCTACGACACCAGGCACAAAATGTATTAAACACAAAAAAGATACAAGTAAATTCCACTACAGTTATTTGTAGGAAACTGTGATGCCAATATTAGGAAATGTACTGCTCTAAATGCCTACAATCTTTTTTCTTTCTAAGAAAGAACTAAATTCAATTTTTAAATTGTGAAATGGGGATGAAGAAGCAAGCCAGAACAAAGTACACACACACACAAAAAAACCAATAAAGTGGAGACATAGACACGATACAGTTTATCAATAGAACCAATGTTCAGTTATTCAAAAATATTGAAGATTTCCAGGCCGGGCTTGGCGGCTCAACCTGTAATTCCAGCACTTTGGTAGGCTGAGATGAGTGGATTGCCTGAGCCCGTGGGTTCGAGACCAGCCCGGGCAACTTGGTGAGACCTCGTCTCTACAATAAATAAAAAATTAGTCAGGCGTGGTAGAACACACCTGTAGTTCTGGCTTGGAAGGCTGAGATGGAAGGCTGACCGGAGCCCAGCAGGTTGACACTGGGGTGGCCATGAGTATGCCACTGCACTCTAGCCTGAGCGACGGAATGAGACTCTAACTCAAAAAAAAGAAAAAAAGAAAAGATTTCCAGTTCCTGTAAAGATGATAAAAATTAGCCGGTCCCCAATTTTCCCAAGGAAAACTTAGAATACAGGGAATAATGAAAATAAATAAACACAGGAATCCTGGGGAGACAAGAGCCCAAAGACTTGTAAGCTCATTTTCATAGGACATACTAGAGCCCAAGAAGATGAAGGGAAAAAAACTGCCCTGTCCTGCTCTCACCTCCTCCCTGCCACAGAAATCATGGCCTCAAGGCAGACTGGTTCAGGTGTCCACTGGGATAAAATCAGGGTAGACTCAATGCCATGCTGAGGAGAGGACAGCCACAAAATGTATAATGAAAACTAAACAGCCAAAATAGTCAAGATGCTTCCAAAGAGGAAACATAAAGGAAATTTGTCCTACCAAGTGTTAAAATTTGTTAAGAAGATGCAATAGTCTAAGAAGAAGCGCAACCATCTTTTGAGTCCCCCTCTGCTGTAGGAGCTTTTCTGTCTTCTTAATAAACTCCTGCTTTTGGAGGAGGAGGAAGAGGAGGGGAAGGGGGAGGGGAGAAGAGGAGGGGGAGGAGGAAGAGGGGAGGAGGAAGAGGAGGAGGAGGAGGAGAAGAAGAAGAAGAAGAAGAAGAAGAAGAAGAAATAATTAATAATAGCATTGGTGCAGGGATAGACAAGTTGATTGATGACATAGAATAGAGCACCCAAAAATAGGGTTATTGTATATACAGAAAATTGATGGATAATAGTGGTAGCATTGCAGATCAGTGGGAATGTAGGAAATTATTCAATATATGGATCTTAAAGAAATGACTATCTGATTTGAAAATGAAATGAAATGTAATCATTTTCTCACACCATTCAAAAACTCAGTTCAGTTACACTCAGTGCATAATATTAAGTGCAAAATTGTAAGCTTTTAGTGGATACAGTAAGTATTTTATGAACTTGACATAAGAAAGGATTTCTGAAATAAGACACACAAAAGTGCTACCTATAAAGAAATCTACTAGTAAATTTGATTATATTAAAAATAGAAATATTCATTTAGCAATAGGTGCCTTAGTGAAAGGGAAAACACAAATTACAAGCTATAAGTAAGCAATCTAAACATGAGCATGGATAAATAAATTATGAAATATTCACATAATGGATTATTACATGTCCGTGAAAATGAATAAACTGCAACCATAAGCACCAATATGGTTGAATCTCAGGAACATACCATGGAGCAAGAAAGTAAATCCTAGAACAGTTACTCTTTCCTAACCTTATAGTCTATGTTCAATTATTTACAATTTGTCAAAAACTCTATTCCAAATATCCCAATTCCTTTCTGACTCATTCACTTAAGCCAATGGAATTAAGTACTTTTAGCATCAGGTTATTAAGAAACAGGTCTATTTCTCAGAACTTCTTAGAAAGTATTGGCACCAGTCATCTGTCCACCCTATACTCCCACTCTTGGGTCCTGGCTTTCTCACTGGCATGGAAACGGCCAGTGATACATGGTGGGAGGGACTCTTCCTGGGCCATAAGAGGATCCTCTAACTTCAGGAGCTTATTCAGGGAAGGTTGAAAAGTCAAGACAAGCCTCTAAACATTCACTCCTTTGCTGCTTTCCTTGAGTCTGCTCCATCAGAAGTGGAAATCGACCGGGTGTGTTGACTCACACCTGTAATCCCAGACTTTGGGGGGACAAGGCATTCTTAAGTCCAGAAGTTAGAGACTAGCCTGGGCAACATAGCGAGACTTTGCCTCTAGAGAAAAATAAGCAAAATTTGCCAGGTACGGTGGCATGCACCTGTGGTCTCAGATACTCAGGAGGCTAAGGCGGAAGGATTGCCCGAGCCCAGGAGGTGAAGGCTGTGGTGAGCTGTGATCATATCACTGTACTCCAACCTGGGACAAAGAAAGAAGAAGAAGAAAGAAGAAAGAAAAAAGAAGAAAGAAGAAGTAAAGGCCCAAGATTGGTTACGTGTACCAGGAGCCCAGTACTTTATTGATCTAGTGTAGCAAACTGTAGCAATGCTAAAAACCACTCATTTTAGCAGGCAGCAGTTATAGGTGTGTGCATGGTTACTTCTGCGTCTTTGACAAAGTACTTTAAGTTCAACAATCACGCTCAGCCTTGATCTCTTTCTTCACTTCCCCGTGAAAGCACCATGCGCTTCCTGGTGCAGGCTCTGTGTTTGCTCTTCCCCTATGTGGAACAGTCTTTTTCCCTGTTAATCCTTGTTACCTGACCAACTCTTACTTGATATTCATTTCTCAGATTAGACATCCTTTTCCTCAGGGAGTCTTTCCCTGACTCTGCAAGACTAGGCTAGGTAATTCTGCTTAGTGTTCCTCCACACACTCTTCTTAGAAATATCCTAACACTACAGACACTGCTGTGTAGTTGAATATGCTCACCTGTATGGTCCAGTAGATGGGAAGATTCTTGAGGGCTGGAACTACCCCTAAGACGTCCCTCTTCTTAATATCGCCAATACCTAACACAGAGCTAGGCACAGAGAAGGGACTTAATAAATAGGTATCAAAAAAAAGTAATATGAATCTAATATTACAATATACTCAAGTAAATTCCTGCTGGGTTTAATGACTTCAACTAAGAACAAAAATAAAACTGAAGAAAGCATATGGAATCTCTGTAGAGAAAAGAAACCATTCTACACACTGAAAATATTGGCATTGTCATCAGAGAAAAGATGGATATTTGTATAAATGTAAAAATGGAAACTAAATATGGTAAAAATCTATTTAAATAAGTAGAAATGCAGTGGGATGGGGGAACTGTGATAAACATGACTGAAGTCTAGCATTCAACGTACATAATTAGTACAAATATGCAAGACCTTATTCTATAACGAGAAAAGGGAAATGCATGCTAAAAATTACAAATTATAAAAAATGCACTGCCCCAGTAAAAGTTCAAGAATACAGATTTTAAAAGCTTGGAGGGGATGTTAAATTGTTATTAAAATAAATAAAAATAATAAGTCCCAATGCTCACAGTGCTATGGAAAAACACGACGATTACTGTTGAATTCCATCTGGAGAGCAATCTGGCAATATACAATATTTTACAGTTTCATTTGGGGGGGTTACAGCCTAAGGAATTAACCTAAAAGATGGCCAGAAGTAGCCAGGCTCAGTGGCTTAGCCTGTAATCCTGCGCCTTTGGGAGGCTGAGGTGAGTGGATTGCCTGAGCCCTCGGGTTTGAGACCCGCCTGGGCAGGCAAGACCTCATCTCTACAATAAATCAAAAAATTAGCCGGGCGTGGTAGTGCGCGCCTGTAATTCCGTCTACTCGGAAGGCTGAGGCGGAAGGATTGCCGGAGCCCAGCAAGTCGAGGCTGCAGTGGCCGGGAGTGGCCACTGCACTCCAGTCTGGGCGACAGAGTGAGACTCCAACACAAAAAAAAATAAGATGGCCAGAAGTGAGGCATAAAGAAGTTTCTAGCAGGGATATTTATAGATTAAGAAAACTGGAAGCAATTCAAGTATCAACTGATAAAATTAGGGGCTATAGCTGGAATGGGTATCTATCAGGCAGCATGAATATGATAAGCTCTTGGACTATAGAAACCTGATATAAAGGAAGGGAATGAGAGAAAGTCAGAATCCAAAGCATGTACACATGGTTGTAGCCTCACAAAGGTCAGAAGGGATTTCAGAGATACTATGTCCTACTCAGTGTTTAATCTTCCCTGGTATCATTTGTCAATAAAATTGCATTCCTCCCTCCCTCACCCCAAGCACAGTTGTTGTTTTTTTGTAAAGGAAAGTCATTTAAAAAGACGTAAGATGTGACTATACAAGCATTTTAATTGCTATGCAATGTACATAAAGTTTATTGCTGGCTCTTATGATTACAATCATTATTATTTAATGCACCAAGGCCAGAACTGTTTTATTAACTAAAAGTCAACTAATTAAGAGAAAGGGTATGAATTGACTGCAATAGCACAACCCCCATCACATATCAGCTTCCATGTAATGGAACACTCTCTCCCAGTGCACTTGCTTCCCAGGATATGCCTTTCTTATGCTCCTCCAATCACTCTTCACCTCTGCTGTTAGTTTAAAAATATGCAAGATGAGTTCAAATTTGTAAGGATTATTGCCGTGATATCTTTGGAGCCAAGATACTATATAAGTCTAAAAAGACAAAACCAAGAAAGAGTCAGGGTAACAAGAACTGCAGAGACTCAATAAGGAAGCAGAGGAGTATGAGAAAAGATGGCTACCCAGGAGGCCGCATCCTGGCTCTGGAAGCAGCTCAGTCCTAAAGGTTCCTACCTCAGACTGAGTTCCTCAGTCTCTTTGGAATTCTGTTTCCTCGGGTCTCGTAACATAGGGTTGGACCGCATGATTTCTCAGGCCCTTTCCTGAAATGGCATCCTTCTTGATGAGTGGGGGAATGTGGTCTGTTATATGGTTGACTCATAATGAAGGAAGCATCACTTCTCTCAACTTCAGTTCTACCTCTGTATCCTTCTTGCAGATCATGAGGTGATTTTTTTTTAAATCATTGCCTCAATTTCCTCCTGAATCTGTTGATAAGACATTTTTCTTTGACTACCACGTTTACCTTTTTCTTACAGAGTCCTCTGAACCATTTTTAAAAATAAGCCTTATTTTTAGAACAATTTTGGATTTACAGATGCTGAAGCACTTTGAGATGTGTAGAAAGATTTTTTTTAATACCTATGTAAAACATACAAACTACTCATAATTGGCTAAAACAGATAATTTGTAAATGCTAATATATTTCTACATTTTCTTTCACTAGTAAAATAATGGAGATTTTTAAAAGTTGCTAATTAGGAATTTATAATCTTGACTCCTAACCAGTCCCTTGGCATAGTTAAGTAGTTAAACTATTCCTTTTCTTCCCTTTCTTCTTCTTCTTTTTCTTCTTCTTCTTCTTCTTCTTCCTCTTCTTTTAACTAGCATTGCTCTCCTTTTATGAGACAGAAAATAAAATGGCACAAAATTAAGCTTTTAGAAATTCCATTATGTATAAATTTAATGTCAAATATTTAAATAGGAACAAACATATTAAAACGCAAGTGATGAAATTAATTCTTTTAAAATGTTAACTTCTGTGAAAGAGCCAATTACTCACCAATCACATTTCTATTAGATGTTCTCACAGGATCTTACTGCATTACAGGAATTTCTGGAACCAGCCACTTTGCAAAGATTACATTTCTTAGAACTATTAGGGACCGACTCCTTAAGGAACTAGTTTAAGACTTAGGGACTCACTGGAGACATCAAGGCAACCCTGAAAAGCCTAATAAAGTAGAGATTTGTACATGAACCACAAAAAGATCACATGGTGTGAAAGTTTAGGCTTATCTGAATGTGGGTTATGGCCTTTATGACAGACGAAATTGGTCGCTTGGCTATTAGAGTATTTTTTCTCCAGCAGAGGGGTTAAATTCCTGAGAAATCCCTTAGCAGGAGAACTCACATTTGAAGAACTTTTAAGAAAATACAAATTGAGCAATAATAAAAGTGGAAGTTACTCAATGAACATTTGAATGAATGTTTTTCTTTTCTTGAAATAAAGTATTAAAGATAATCCACTAAATCAAAAACATCCCAATGACATCTTACATGCCTTAAATTAATAAAAGTGGGTCTGAATTACTAATTTCCATGTACTCTTCCTCACTTGCTAATAACTTTTTTGCTTACTTTTCCTGGTGCTTCAATAGGATGTTTATAAATTCATTTCGCTTTGTTGTAGAAATTTGCACAATAATGGGTCTTATGACTCAGAGCTCCTAAATCCTGCTTCTGAGAAATTGCCATGTTCCCAAGGGCCCAGAATAACTTGGCTATTCTATAAGAAAAAAAATTTGGATATCCTCTATTCAACCTACTTGTTAGACATCTCTCAACCCCCTCTTCAACAACACAGATGAATTCTATCCACAATAACCTAGTGTCAAAGCATCGACTGCACTCCCCCTCCCGGCCCCTTCCACAAAGTTCACTCCTTTCTCCTCTGATGTCCCCCGTGTCGTTCTGAGGTCCACTTCCATCTTCCTTGGCTTCTTCCACAGCTTCAGTAATTGGCCATCTGCTTTTACCAACTTTTTCCATGACCCTTCTTCAATTTGTTCTTTTTCTAATGATACCTAAAAAGAACATTGTCAGCTTCCTATCTTTCTTCCTACCTTCCTGTTTTCCTGGTTTCCTTCCTGCCCTTCTACATAATTCAGTCCAATAGCTATTATGGGAGTTAAGCAAGGCAGACATCTGTGTGGAGGGCAGGATCCGGTCATGGCCAAGCACAGGTGTTGGAGTCTAAATGGAATGAAGACGTCTGCTCCACAGGTTGGGGTCCAGAGGTGGCCTGATGAGGATCACTGGAGCCTGAGTGGAGTAAGGGGTCCATGCAGTGGGGAGAGGGTAGTGGCGGCCCAGCAGGAGAAAGTGGTGGCCACAGGACACTGAGTACACACAGGAATGGTTGATCCAACAACTAAATACATTAGGATAACCGGAACCAAGTTTCTTGTTGTTAAATAAGGTGGTTATAAATGTGGTTTTGGATTGGAATTGGAAGTATTAGTGTGAACTGATGGATTTCAGTATGGCAAGATATTGGAATAAATATAGGACATTTGTTTGTGTGTGTGCAGGAGCGTGTGCACAAGTGTGTGTACATGTGCATGTTGGTGCAATGAGCAGACCCAGCATTCAGATCTTGGTTTCTAAATACCATGCCCATTAAAAGGAACCAATGCTACTTGTAGAAATGCCTGATTTGTCTGATTTCAGGGCTGGGGCAGAGAAAGTACAAGAAGGGTCTGGAAAATCAAATTATGTCAAAAAAATAAGGAAGAGCTCAAGGAATCATGGGTACATATGAAAGGGACACAGGAGTCAACTTGGAAGGGATTCCACTGATCAAATCTAAGATCATTTGAGCATCAAAATAAATGGTATCAGTAGATTATACCCATTGGATACAACAGAAATCCAATGAATGAATGAAAAAGCTGTTTCTTACAGCATAATGCCATCTAATAAATAAATGTAGAAGTAATGACAGAATCAGAAAATCAGGTCAGGCGTAGTGGTTCATGCCACTAATCCCTGCAGTTTCAGAAGTTGAGGAGGGAAGACTGCTTGAGCCCAGGAGTTCGTGATCAGCCTCTTATCTACAAAAAACAAAAACAAAAAATTAGCCTGACATGGTGGTACACACCTGTCGTCCCAGCTACTCGGGAGGCTGAGGTGGAAGAGTAGCCTGAGCCCAGGGGGTCAAGGCTTTGGTGAGTCATGATTGTGCCACTGCACTCCAGCTTGGGCAACAGAGACTCCGACTCAAGAAAAAAAAATTGCCATATGACAATAATCATAGTAATAATTAATTGAGCATCAATGGATGCTAAAACTGATGAATACAAATTTTAGGAGAAACAAAATATTTTAATAATCTCAAAATTGTCCTGTAATCTTTCAAAGTGTCAACTTTGGTCATGATAGTCAGGGAAAGACTAGGAAACTGTCCTACACTGAAAGAGATTAAAGAGACATGACAGTAAATATAAGACATGATCCTGGGCTGGATTCTTTGCTATAAAGGTGGTTATTAGGATAATTGGTACAATTAGCATCAGTCTGAAGATGAGATGGTAGTAATGAATCAATTCCAATTTTCTGATTTTGATGGTTGTAATATGTCTATGTGGAAGAATGTTCTCAAATGTAGCAAATATATGCTAAAATATTCCAGAGTAATGGTATCAGGTCTACAGCTCACAAATGATTCAGGAGGAAAAAAATGTTCTCTGTTCCATTCTTGCAAGCTTTCTGTAAGTTTGAAATGACTTCAAAATAAAAAGAGAAAATACAAAATAGAACATACTTACTAAGGATCTTTGGTTGAAAGCAAGGACATTGATAAGTGAGCAACTTGAAAATAAATAGGGGACTCAAAAAATGGAATTGTCTTTTGGAGGGTGGGCCCCTCATAGTACACTCAGAGTTCGCTCCTCCAGATCAAATAGCCAAAATTTCAATCTGGAAGTGTTGAAAAAGTTGTGCCACCATTTGCTGAAGAAACGTCTCAAGGCAAACAGGTGACACCTGCCAACACCACACTGAGTGTTCAGTGGTTTTTGACCAACAGCAACATGACACACATGCCCTACCCTCCCTATTCACCAATATCACCCCAAGTAAACTTTTTTTGTCTCCCCAAATGAAAAAAGCCCTCAAAGGGAAATATTTTGGTGATGTGGAAGAAGAAAACAAAAAATGAAAAATGGCAGAAACACTACAAAGCATCAAAATTAAGGAGTTCAAAAACTGTTTTGAGCAGTGAAAAAAGCGTCTCGATACATGTATTGCATCAAATGGAGAGTACTTTGAAGGTGACTGAAATTTAAACATATAAGAATAAATATACAATTTTTTATAAGTAAATTCTGGATATTTTGGAGTCCCTCTCGTTTGTACTAACAGGAGGCTGGATAGCCAGAAGGAAGCCCTGAACACAAACAGAAACTCCAGGAGGACAGGCAGGAGGCCGAACTGGAAATCTCAGTCACAGAAAGTCTGGTTCTATCCCACCCTAAGGAAGCAACCCCTTGGAGCCTCCTCTCAGCATCTCTACTTGGGCAGGCTTGAGTTTTGACCCCTATTTGCCTCCCAAGTTCTAGATTGCCAGGATTAGAAATTCTGTTGCTCTACTTACCTCTCTGGGTTCCCGTTTCCTCCTTGGTTTCACTATTTTGCCAGTCAGCCCTTCCATACTTTCAAGATTTTGTCTTGGTGGGAGGGTTTGTCCAAATGATATAACCAACTGTATTTCCAAAAAGAGAAAGCTCCGTTTTGTTCTTTTCACAGCTCTTACTACTTTTACAAATCCTGTGTATTTGTTTAATTGCTGTCTCCTTCCCCAGACTGATAGCTCTGAGACAATGGGGCCTGTCTGCCCTGTCTACTATCACATCCTTCTTACAGGGCAGAAAATAGTATGGCCACAGAGAACTTCTGCTACAAGAGACCCCACAAATCCTCCATGTACTGGCCCAGGGACTTACCCTCCACATTTCCCAGAGACTGTACAAATGCATCCAGTCTTCGACACATCACTCTTGAAACCATTTTCAAGATCTGGCTTCCCTGTGCTCACTGCTCCAGCCACTCCCTCTCAGATTCCGTGACTTCCACCTCCACCCAATAAATGCTAGAAATGGATCTTATTTATTCTTAAATTTTCTCTTTCTCTTTTAACACCCTGCTCTAATGGTTACCTGCTCTGCAAAGCTTTCCCCATCATTCCTAGTCAGGACCCTATAGCATCTTCTACCTATCACTACTATAGAAACTCTTACCATATTGCATTGAAATTCTTCACTTATTATTCTGGTTCCCCCACTGTAAGGTTCATATTCATTGCTATATTCCCAATACATTTGTAGGATCCCTACAAATGTTGACAATCACCTAGAGCCTCAGAGCAGGCTAGTGCTCTCTGGTCAAGCTTGTCTCAAGTCTTTGCTATGACTCTCAAATTACTTGAAGAACTCATTAGAAATGCCGTTTCTGACTCTTGACTCTCCAGGATATTTTAATTAACTCTTTTTAGGTTGGGGCTCTCAGAATCTGCATGTTAAACAAACATCCCTGGTGATTCAGGAACAAATTGGGAGCACTATTCTTCAGCTGATTTCACACCCACTCCAGCCTGGGCTGGCTTCCTCCTTACAAGGTGGATATCCACACAGCTTTGTTGTGTTGTGCTGGTGTTTTGATGCCAGTGTCACTTTCTTAGTCGGATTTCCCCAGAGACATGAGGGCTCAATTGATTTGTTGAACTCAGCTTTCAGTAATTTTAAATTCCACACTGACTCACACCCACTTTGACTTTTGGTTCCAAACTTCACGGTTTCTAGCACCAAGTCCACATCAGTCATCGAGACTCCCAGCTCTGCCCCCTCAACCATGTCACTTCCCACAGTAAAACCATCAGACCTCTCTCAGGCTTGCCAGCTACTCTCTGTCCAGGGACATTTTAATTAATTCATTTTAGTCCTCTACCTAAACTTTTCCTCGCATCCACAGTTGTTCCTAACAACTGTGATAAGAATCAAGGTGAATGGAAACTTTGAAGAAAATGTCACTTCTTTTTCAGTTATAAAATTGACTTATTTCTTTTACTGGACACTGGTTTAAGGGCCTGAAATACCTGAGTTCTCAGGCTGCATTAACCAGTATCCCATTAAATATCATGTCAAGAGAAGAGAAATCCCGAGGCTCTTCGGCTTACTGGGCTGTGACACTTTTTATCTTCTTCCCCCCATGAACCCCACTAAATTTGTTTTCTTATCTGCTTCCCCCAGGATCATGAGTAAGCTAGATCTGGCATGGTTATTCAATAACAAGATAGTCCCAGCTGCACAGCATTTCTAGCAATCATTCTCAGGCCCCCACAAATGTCAGAAAGTGATCTGACCTACATTAGCAGATCCAGGCTACAGAATGCTAAGAAATCCTGTTTATCCTCATGAGGGATAATAAACGAGCAGTTTTGACTTGCAAAAACATTTGTTTGGATTCTTCCCAGGAGTAACAAACTAAAATGCCCACAGAAGCCAGAGGGATAATTAAGCGTGTGAATCCAATAGATGTGAGAAAATAAGGCTTGGTGTGGATTGTGGAAAAATGACAGTAAATCTCACCAAAAGGTAGGAGGGAGTGAAAAATCATGCTAGACATTCCTATAAAACAAAATCTGCTGACCTGCCATTGAACCATATTCACTTATAGTCTAAAAAGATGTATTTGATCCAACCACAGATTTTTAAAAGTATTTTAGTTAGGCTGTAGATTAAGCTATCAACAAAAAGACTTGAAACTTCAGTGGCTCAAATAAGACTTAAATTTCTTTCTATAACAGACTAGAAGTAGGCAGACAGTTGAGGACTGTGTATAGCTCGGCTTCATACTCTCAAGTATCCAAGCTGCTTGAGCAGCTCAGCCATCCTCCAAACATGATTCCATCTCTGTGTCAGGGTCTGTTCCAGCTGCCACCAGTTCCCAAAGGCAGGAGAAAGACATGTCCTAGGAGTTGTACATATCACTACCAGTCAATCCTATGGACTCTACAGGAAGACCCATGTGTGCTACTAAAACCCACAGAGGGAGTTATAATACCAAAAGATAAACGGAGATAGCAGATACTGGGAGGTGGCAACAATTTCTGCCATGCTTGGTTTTCAGGTAAAACCCAAGTGAATCTCCATAAACCTAAATCTATCTCCAGTCTTTAAAAAATGCATTTATTGAAAAATCAATTCTGAAACGATCCATTTTTGATCCTTGGCATTTAATTTTGCACCAAACTCACTTCATGTGAGTGAGGATAACTACTCATAGATTCACTTGAGCACCAGAAAAGGCAAGAATAATGCAGAGAAGGCTGAATGGTAATGAGCCTTAAGAGTCTCATTTGATAGGTGTAATAAAAGCAATCAATTACACTTATTACTAGTACATTACACACTATGACAACGATTGCCAAAAAAAAAAAAAAAAAAAGGTAAAGACTGATATAATTCAGGACAAATGCAAAGGGTAAAAGTCATATTCTTTATTATCTAAGCACTTACTATTGCTATTTTTAACCCATCTTATTCCAAAAAGAAATGATGGGAACCTAATGGGGCTCCATAAAATAGAGAAGGTAACAAATGACACCTAGTAAAAAAATTTTAAAAACAAAAGTGTGGGTATAAGACAGTATGCAGACAAGAGTGACTCTATCTTGGATGCTAATCCACCATGTTGACTTCTGATTAGGTATTCAGTTCCATGAATACCTCCTGACTCCTACTTTATTTCCTGTCCTTAGTGAAACATGTACTCACTATAAATCCTGCCTTTAGATCAAAGTGACCTTGATGACAGTGCACAAATCAGGCTACGATGCACATCGAATTCTTGCCTTTCTGGAGGGTTGCGTTTCACTGTCTATAGAGCATTACCTTCTTTGCCTATGGTGTGTATATCCTGGATCTGAGAAGTAACAGTGTGAAGAATTACCTGTCTTGCTGCTGCTCAAGATCACACTTCTGTCCATAAATTCCTCACCCTTTACCTACAAACTGGATTTGTCTGCCTCATTCTGTGGTCTCTAAGCAACTTTGGCATTTGGGGGTCGTTTTCCATATATGATCCTTTCACAGAACTGATGGATCTAAGAACAAACAGACACAACTCTGACAATGAGTTTTTGTTAGTGGCAGTCTAGCTCACAGAGAAGACTGGCTACAAAATCACAGCATTTCTAAAATTATTTTAATTCAATTTCTATTCCCCAGACTTAGCTCCCTGATTGTGTCTTGCATTTTTTTTTTTTTTTTTTTTTTTGAGTTGGAATCTCACTCTGTCACCCAGACTGGAGTGCAGTGGCTGCTCCCGGCCACCGCAGCCTCAACCTGTTGGGCTCCGGCGATCCTTCTGCCTCAGCCTTCCGAGTAGCTGGAACTACAGGCGTGCGCTACCACGCCCGGCTAATTTTTTTTTTTGATTTATTGTAGACATGAGGTCTCGCCTGCCCAGGCGGGTCTTGAACCCGCGGGCTCAGGCAATCCACTTACCTCAGCCTCCCAAAGGCACGGGATTACAGGCTGAGCCACCGAGCCCGGCTGTGTCTTGCATTTTCATGCATCATGAAGATCAGTGCCATTGTCTCTGCTGCAACACCTCTGCTCCTCCCCTATCCTTACCATAAGCTCTCGTGTCCTAGCCTGGGCAGTCACTTCTTCTAGGATTTTCCCAGAAGTCTCCCAGCAGAGTTCTCTTCCTTCTTTGCCAGCATTCTCTTCCTTGCTCCCACAGTCATACTTATATGATAGCAGACGATAGAAATGTATGCCGGCTTCCATTTATGTTGTCAGTGTTCTCTTCAACATAGGCAAGGCCTATGCTCCCTTTCCTCACCTCAGTTTTCCCTCTTCCAGGGACAGTGCCACACACAGGGCAGGTGCTCTAATGTTGCTGAGTTTACAAACAGAAGTTTAGGTTTCTGGCTGCCCACCCCATCAAAAATGCCCCTAGTGGCTCATCTTCCCCATCGTCCACTTCCCACACCTGCCCAAGGAGCCACGTGAAAGGGTATTCACTGCAGCATTGCTTATCATTGTGAAAAGCTAGCAAAGCCTAATTGGTCTATTAAGAAAGTCATGTCGATGTAAACTGTTTAAATCATATACTAGAATGCTGTATAGTATAACTAAAATATATAAATTAAATAAATTGATCCACATTTATCAAACAATCAGAATAAATCTCAAAAAAGCATTAAGTTAAAAATCAAGTTCATGAACAATAGGTAAGATATAATACCATTTATGTAAATAATATGTATTATCTTTTCAATAAAAAGTCAGGTAAATTTTTTAAAAGAAATATAAATTTAAAACGCAAAGATCCTTCCCTCAACCCTATTTTCCCTCCAGCTTCTGTGCTGTCTTTTCATAACTTGCTCCAATATGAAGTTCAGGAACCAGAAAGATGCAGATCTGAAAAGACAGGAGGGTTGTAAGAGGGACAAAGCAGGCAATCTAGCTCCTGTGGTACAATGTCAGAAACCATGATCCCCACACTGTGGTCTTCTTATGGCATCCTGGGTGTTAGGTCATTCAGCAAGCTGGTCTTGAGTGCCTACTACCTGCTGGGCACTGCACTGGATGCCAGGGATGCAATGACGCAGTCTTTCCCCTGGAGGCATTAACAATCCCATAGATTAGCCGGGCTAGGTGGCTCAGCCTGTAATCCCGCGCCTTTGGGAGGCTGTAGTGGGTGGATTGCCTGAGCCCATGGGTTTGAGACCCGCCTGGGCAGCAAGACCTCATCTCTACA
>NW_007251303.1:1650-10648 GCF_000164805.1 Carlito syrichta | reverse complement strand
TCCAGTCTGGGCAACAGAGTGAGACTCCAACTCAAAAAAAAAAAAAAAAAACCAATCCCATAGATTGACAGACTCATGGTGACAAATCCTCCATTTAAAATAATAATAGTAGCAGGGTACAGGGGCTCACGCCTATAATCCCAGCACTTTGGGAGGCTGAGATGAGAGGATTGCTTGAGTCCACGGGTTCGAGACCAGCCTGAGCAACTTGGTGAGACCTTACCTCTTCAATAATAAAAAAAAATTAGCTGGGCCTGGTGGCACATGCCTGTAGTTACAGCTACTTGGAAAGCTGAGGTGGAAGGATCACCTGAACCCAGCAGGTCAAGGCTAGAGTGGCCAGGAGCTTGCCACTGTCCTCCAGCCTGAGTGACAGTGTGAGACTCCAACTCAAAAATAATAATAATAATAATAATTTGAGCACTTTATTAAAGTCAAGAGCAATATGATTGATGGGTCACAGTAAACAAATTCATATTTATCATTAAAATAGATTCTGGACCAGGCACGGTGGCTCATGACTGTAATCCCAGCACTTTGGGAGACTGAAGCAGGTGGATTATTTGAGCTCAGGAGTTTGAGACCTACCTGGGCAACATAGCGAGACCTCATCTGTACAGAATATGAAAAAATTAGCCAGGCATGGTAGTGCGTGCCTGTAGTCTCAGTTACTTGGGAGGGAGGTGAAAGGATCACCGGAACCTGGAAGGTTGAGGCTGCAGTGAGCCATGGTGGTGCCACTGCATTCCAGTGTGCGCGCGCGCGCGCGCACACACACACACACACATACACACACAAGATTCTGGGACAAATCCTCCATATTCCATGATGAGATCTTTGACAGAGGTGAGCTCCAAGCATAGGCATGACAGAAACATTCCTAACCCCAACCCAAAGGGATTAGAAAATGTGATACTTGACAAGAGGTTGGAAGATTGCATTAAAGGTTGCAGGGTGGGATGAGGGTGGGGGAATGAGAACGGGGAAGATTCACAAGAAGCAGAAAGTGAACATGGAAAAATGAGTAGAAGTCAAGTCCCAAGAGTCTTTTAAATCACACTAAGAATTTCAGACTTTATTCTGAAGCCATGAAATATGCAAGTAAAGAAGTAAAATGGTTAAAAAGTAATTCTGGTGATAGAGTGACCAATGGGTAGGAAGCAAGTAGCCTGGTGATAAGCGAAACATTTAGGAAGTGATTGCAATCATCCAGGTGAGGGATGAGGATGGCCCAAACTGAGATAGAGGATGTGTAAGAATAATTATGACAGTAGTTAATATGTGTTGAGTGTTTCCTGTGCACAAGGCACACTGTAAGACCTCTGGATTATTTGAGCTGGATGGGTGGGCTCAGTCATTTAAACCTCACAACAACCCTTTGCAGCAGGCATCATTATCATTCCCTTCTTCAGATGAGGAAACTAAGGCAGAGAGTCACATGGATGGTAACCTTGCAGAGCCAGTATTCAACTGAGACAATTCTTACTCCAAAGTCATCATCATTGCTGTATCCTTCCAAGAAATATTCAGAAAAAATTATCAAGTTGGTTATGGGGCTTTAGGGAGAGAATTCAAGGATTACTTCCAAACTTGGATAACTGGGTGAATTGTGGAGGGAAAGACTTGCAGGGAACGAAGATCAGTTTATTTTGGACATGGTGATTTTCACATGCCCATCGAACACCTGAGGAGAGATGGTGTCTAATG
This sequence comes from Carlito syrichta, assembly GCF_000164805.1. NCBI lineage: Eukaryota > Metazoa > Chordata > Mammalia > Primates > Tarsiidae > Carlito > Carlito syrichta. The sequence goes on along the minus strand of NW_007251303.1, from coordinate 8,941 downwards.
GGCCCATGGGCAGCTGGAGACAGCCGGCGTCGTACTCACCTTTGAATTCTCAGCACTTTGCCTGTTAAGTGGTCAGTAAGTGTGCATTCACTGGTTGGAAACCTGGAAGTCATCAATGGAAACTACAAGAGTAGATGTGATCATGCAGGGAAAGAGGAATGCAAAAACAGAGGTGAGTCGATGATGGAGACCTAGAAAGCACCAACATATGAAAAGTAGGCAGAGGAAGGGCAGCTATAAAGGTATAAAATTCCACAGGTTTTAAGTCCTCCATGTATAAAATGTGGACAGCAAGACTTCCCCCTTCTCATGACATGCTGGTGTGGTGGGGAGGGTGACAGGACTGCAAACTAGAAAACTATAAACATTGATCAAAGTTGCCCATACTTCATCATAATACATATTGAACTTAGGAGAAATGCCTAGCAAGATCTCTAAATAAAAAGACGGTGTGGACCTTGAGGAGCGTGGATGAGGGAAAAGGGGAGGGTCTGGCTGGCCAGTGCAAACGCAGCCAGACCGGGCTCTGCTCATCAGACAATGCTATCCCTGTCAGTGACCGATATTGACATCCATCCCTGAAGCTGAGTATCCATGTGTCTTTCCACCTTTCCATGAGTTCTGTCAATAATAACTAACTCCTGATCGTCTTATTTTACTGATAAGGGAGAAAGCCAAGCCTCATACCATGGGAAGGGACGAGAGTTGGAACCAGCTCGCACGGCTCCACTTGGTGACAGGCCAGGGCACAATATTTATTGCTGTTTCTGAAACCCTCAAGGTTTTCTGTGCCACACGGTGCATCTCACCGTACATAAAAAGAGGAATTAAAAAGGTCCTGGTGTTCATGACCTGTGTTAAATGGAGGTAGTCAGGTGCTAATAAGTATTTAACGCTTTGAATAGCAAAATGTTTAAATTGCCTTTCCCTTCCATTTTTTCTACTACATATGGTTCCTTCTTTTGCCCTTCCTTAGGATTTTACCAGAACTGTAAAGCCAAGTTTCATTCTTAGATATTTTCCAGGATGAGCCCTGTGTCTCAGTCCTAACTAGCTAATAAAACAATTTTTATGCTTGTTGTTGACTATTTGTCAACACTCTGTCTATATTACTGTTATACTTTTTTCTTTTCCTTTTTCTTTTTCTTCTTTCTTTCTTTTTTTTTTCCCCTTGAGAGAGGGTTTCACTCTGTTGCCCAGGCTGGAGTGCAATGCATGATCCTGGCTCATCAAAGCCTCGACCTCCTGAATTCAGGCAATCCTTCCACCTCAGCCTCCCCAGTAGCTGGGACTACAGATGCACACCCCCACACCCAGCTGTTGTTTGCTTATTTGTTTGTAGGGACGAGATGTCACTATGTTGCCCAGGCTGGTCTCAAGCTCCTGCGCTCAAGCAATTCTCCCACCTCAGCTTCTCAAAGTGCTAGAATTACAGGTGTGAGTCACCATGCCCAGTCAACATTACTGTTATAATTAAACCTAAGTATCATCGTACTCTTTCACTCATATCATGTAAACATTTTGTAATGTATTTAGAACAAAAAATTCAATACACAAGGTACAGAATAAAGACACCTTACACTTTACAGAAGAAAATAAAAAATGCCTCACTGTATCAAAAATAAAAAAAGGGAATAAATGCTCATTGAAGTTTAAGCTCAGTTTTCTAAGCTCAGACAACTGTTAAGTTGATTACTTTGATACGGATGAAAGAGGAGAACATATTTTTTCTTCTCTCTGGAGAGGAAAATGCATTATCTTCTCTTCACAGCTTTCATGCACCTGACAGCTAAACGTAGCCTTGGGCAAGTGAACAACTCACTTGTTCAGTTAATGTCACAGCAATGAAAGAATCTTTTGCCTTATCAGTTGCAAGTTTTTGTCAAGACATTAGAAGGATCACAGTTTAGAAACTTCTGTGGACAATGTCCCTCTCAGTAATACAGCCTGAGTCCTGGGGCTTCACAATGGCTCACACATGTAGAGGAGCCAGTGTGAAGAGGTTGCAGGCTCCAAGGCTTCCACGCCAGGCTGGGAGGTGCTGCCGGTGGAAATGGCCATGGCTCCACCAGAACATTCATGCAAGTGGGAGGGGCTATGGAGTGACCAGAACTGGGGAGCACCAGGGTATAAAGACTTACTTAGGCAGCAGCTTCATTAATTATGCAGTTTTAATCTAATCATGCAGCCTTTCTGAGCTTCCTTCTTTACACTCAAGTGGTATCAAGGCTTCTGAGCTCTTCTGAGGAGCAGGTAGTACAATCAAAGGATATTCAGAAGGACATGCAATGACAGCTGCGCTCACTACTCACTTGAACTTTGCAGGCTTGATCTCCCCTTCCATCATGTCCGTAAGGCCACTTCAGTTTTCCAGGGAATAGCTCGCTCTAGGTAACAGAGGAAGTGAGATACTTAGGATACATATTGCAATATCCTGATGTAGATACATAGACATGGGTTTTGTTTTACCTTCTTCTTTTCTTACTTCTTAGTTTCTTACTGATATGACCTTCGACAGGTGATTTTTCACCTTCCTTGGTGTCTGTTTCAATATTTGCAACATAAGAAATCTCCATTTGAATGCCTAATAGAATCCTCAAGCTTCTCGGAAGCTTGACCTGAACAAAGGTCCCCAAATCAGGTCCCACCAGTGTCAACAGCAACTCCATTCCCCTGTGGTTTAGCCTTAACTCTGCCCTCTTATATTTCACATTCAGTCCATTGGCTTTTCCTCCGAAATGTCCACAATCCAACCACACCTCCTACCTGAAAACCCTCTCTAGGTTGAGCTATCACCACTATCACCTCTCCCTAGCAAAAAAATTTTTGTTCCAAAAATTATAAGGTTGGAGTGCAGAGGCATGATCATGGCTAACCATGGCCTTGACTTCCTGGGCTCAGGTAATTCTTCCATCTCAGCCTTCCAAGCAGCTGGGCCTATAAGCACACACCACAACACCTGGCGAATTTTTTTTTTTTTTGTAGAGACAAGGTCTCACTATGTTGCCCAGGTTGGTCTCAAACCTGACCTCAGCAAACTTCCCACCTTGTCCTCCCAAAGTGTTGAGATTACAGGTGTGAGCCACTGTACCCAGTCGCCCTAGTGAACTGAATCAGTACTAACAGTTCTTCCTTGGTGTTCTTCCTTCCTCCTCAGTCTGTGCATATCTGCCTGGGGCGCCTGAAGGCAAAGTGTGAGACAGTTTTCTGTGTACATTTTACTTGAGACTGTGGTTCCAGGAAATAGCAGTGAGGGGCAGGCATTGAAACAGAAAAGAGGTAGAGTCGATGCAATAAAGTGTAACTTAAGCAATTGATTTTTTATCCCTGAGGGACCTTGTGAGAAATATTAATAATATGTCTCAGAGCCAACAATGGAGGGAAGAAAAGGACGGAAAGGCATTAACTTCTGTTTCCCAATGACTAAGGGGTGCTCCAAGCCCATCTTACACATGTGAGTCTGAGCAGATGTCTCATCCTACAGATTCAGAGGAGCTCCAGGACAAGACACAAGGTATATAGCACAGGCCAGCAATGAGGCACTTATGAGAGTCAGGGTAGAAATGGTTGCAGCAGTTGTGGTTGGAATAAGAGGGAAAGCCAAGGCCACAAGGATTAGTCTGTATCACTGCTCTGCTCTCAGCCACCCCACAGCTTCCCATCTTCCCCAGGACAAAACCCAGAGTCTCCACCATCATCCACACCAGTTCCCTCCTTTTCCATGAAGACCTATGAAACATGCCCTGTCTCAAGGCCTTTCCTCTTACCTTGTCCCTACTTAAATTGTTCTGCTCAGATGCCACCTTATCAGTGAGACCTTCTCTGACATGATCTTGTGTAGAAAACCCCGAGGAATCCATTAAAAAACTATTAAACAGGTTCAGGGTACAAGACCCATAGGCAAAAACCAACTGTATTTCTACACATTCATAATACACTATTCAAAAGCTAAATCTTAAAAAAATCCATTTGCCGTAACATCACAATGGTAACATACTTAGGAATGAAGTTAACATAAGAAGTGTAATATTTGTACACTGAAAACTATGAAGCATCATTGAAAAAAATGAAAAACCTAAATTAATGGAAAGACATTCAGTATTTTGGAATTAGAAGATTTAATATTGCTAATTGATTTAAAGATTCAAGGCAATTTTATCAAAATCCCAGATGCACTTTATTTTATTTTATTTTATTTTTTATAGAATTTGACAATTTGATCCTCATATTCATATGGCACTACAAGGGACTAAGAATAAACAAATAATCTTAGAAAAAAATAAGCAAAATTGAAATACTCATACTTTCTCATTTCAAAACTTACTACAAGGCTACAGTAATCAAGACAGTGTGATACTAACATTAGGATAGATATAGATGTATGAAATAGAATTGAGAACCAGAAACAAACTCATATACCTATGACCAATAGATTTGTAACAAGGTTGCCAAGAAAATTCAATGAGCAGAAAATAGTCTTTTCAACAAATGGTGCTGGGACCAGTGGATGTCCACATTAAAAACAGGAACCAGGCTGGGCTCATTAGCTCAGCCTGTAATCCCAGCACTTTGGGAAGCTGACACAAGTGGATTGCCTGAGCCTGAGGGTTCGAGACCAGCCCGGGCAACTTGGTGAGACCTCATCTCTACAATAAATTTTTAAAAATTAGCTGGAAGTGATAACAAACACCTATAGTTCCGGCTACTTGGAAGGCTGAGATAGAAGGATCACCTGAGTTCAGTAGGTCAACACTGGGGTGACTGTAAGCATGCTACTACACTCCAGCCTGGGCAATGGAGTGAGACACCAACTCACAAAAAAAAAAAAAAAAAAAAAAAAAAGGAATAGATTTGGACCCCTGCATCACACCATACATTAAAAAATTAACTCAAAATATAACTGCAAAAACTATAAAACTCTTAGAAAACATAGGAATAAATCTTTATGACCTAAGTTTAGTTTTTTAGATATGATACCAAAAGCACTAACAACAGAAGAGAAAACAGATAATTTCGACTTCATCAAAATTAGAAACTTTTGTGCATTGAAGAACATTATCAAAAAATAAAGACAACTGACATAATGGAATAAAATATTTGTCAATAACATCTGATAAGGAACTTGTATTCTGAATATATAAATAACTCTTACAATAAAAAAGACATATAACACAATTTTTAAATGTGCAAAAGATATGAATCAATGTTTCTCAAAAAAACCCCAAAAAACCCACACACACAAATGGGCAATAAGCATGTGAAAAACCTATAATTATTTCAAAATAAAAACTTAAAATAATAACTAAAAATTTACAAAATACTGTTCTGGGGAATTATTATAAAGTTCTTTCAAGCTCCATTAGTCTTTAATTGTTTTAGTGAAATGAAAGCCAATGTCCCATAAAATGAAAAATTGATGAATTGGACTTCAACAACATTAAAATATTTGGCTCCACAAAAGACCCTGCTAAGGGATACAGACTAGTAGATAATATTTGCAAACCACATATCCAATAAAGGATTAATATTTACGGTATGTAAAGTATGTTCAAAATTCAACAGTAAAGAAACAATCTAATTAGAAAATGGTCAAAATATATTCACAAATTATGTATCAAAAAGGATTCATAATGGCAATAAGCACATGAAAAGACAGTCAACATCTTTAGCCATTAGAGAAATGTATATTAAAACCACAATGACATATCACTACACACCTATCAGGATGACTAAAATTTAAAATAATAATAATAACACCAAATACCAGCAAGAATAGGGAGAAACTGGATCACTCATACATTTCTAGTGGGAATGTAAATGCTCTAGTGGGTCTGGAAAACAGTTTGGCAATTTCCTTTCAAAACTAAAATTGACTTGCCTTGCAACTCAAATTATATTCTTGAGTACACATCCCAACAAAATAAAAACTTATTATTTGTTGGGAGCCAGCCATGGAGGCCCACTGAGCATTAGGGATCAGGAAGGGCCATTGACCCTGAGACCACTAGGATGCGTTCGGGAGCTATTTGATCCCATTTCCTCCCCCTTTCTACTCAGCACTAACCAGATTAAGCTCCTGTGAGCTCAAAACATAAAAACTCTGAGACCGGGACAAACACAAGCTAACTTTAGAAGCTCACTGCTCCCATTCTTCCGCAAACTGCAGTTTTGGCTTTCACACAACTTATAATTCAAACTCGTGTCACATCTAAGAGCCTTAGTATTGGTCACAGGCTTCTGGGTCATGATCTTAGGATTTATTGAAGGTGTAAATTGTAGAATATAGTTTTAGAAGACAGCCATTTTGTTGAAAGAATGCGGCTGGGTTACTTGCAGGTAGCCCACTGTGAACTTTGGACTGGACCACATTCCAAACATTCTGGGATGGGCCACTTTTGTTTGTAAAGTAAATACTTAAGCTTCTATAGAATTGTTTAACTTGGCATAAATCAATCAGCTTAGGATGAAAAAGGTTTATAGAATATGTCAGTCACAGATTAGGTTATCCTTTGTTATGGGATTTTAAGATTATCATATGAAAAGGATTTAAAGGAAATCATTGATTAAGTTTTCATGGATTAAGGTTTCTGGGGGGTGGGGGACGCCCCTCCCACATCTGACTTTGTGAATAAAAGACCCATTGTAATTCCCAATAACACACATCGCTTCTGCACTAGATTGGAGTCCAGTCTCTTTCTTTCTCTCTCTCTCTTTCTCTCTCTTTCTCTCTTTCTTCTTCCCCCCAATCGATGATGCCGTCTCCACCTTTGGGGTACCCTGAACCCGGCCAGAGCTGGTCTCCAGCAAGTGGCGCCTGAACAGGGACCTCAAGATAAGCTTTCTTTTTCTTTTTCGGGATGGATAGGACCTCACCCAGGGTGCCACAGACCCCTCTGTAGAGACAGGCAGTGCAAGGAAGGGTGAGCAGTTTAAGAGCCGTGATAGAATCATGGGCCAGAGTGAATCTAAAGAAAGGAACATATCTACTAGTATTTTGAACATATTATCTGATAGAGGAACCAATTGGCTTGACTTTTGCATTTTGTATGCCTTAACTTTATGGAATATTATCCAAGATGCTTTAAATCCACAGCACGATTTCTCTAAAATTCCGGTCAAAAATAAAGACACTCCCCTGCTGGTCGTAGCCTCGGCACCTCCTTTAGATGATGAATTTTTCCCTGAGGAGGAAATGGAGTTGGAGGAGGAAGTGATTGGGTATCATAAGCGAAAAAATCCTGGTAATGTTGCCAAGGTAACTCCTCCCATACCCTTTATTAGAAATAAGATG
>NW_007251303.1:0-438 GCF_000164805.1 Carlito syrichta | reverse complement strand
AAGGGGTGGGTGCCAAAGGCCACGGCACCTAACCCCAACCTCCAGACTTCTCACCCCCCCACATGTCTCTTCTCAAGGGGGTGGCTCAGACAAAAGGGGTTGTTAAAAATTCTTCTTTGTTGTCTTCTTATGATAAATTTCTCTCAAGTTCAACTTTCCCAGATGGAAGTAAAGGAATCATATAAGTGAATCCTGTTAGCTAACTACAAAATAGGTGTTAATAAGCAGACTAGACTGGAAGGACAAGTTCTTTTGGATGTATTTTATCTCTCAGTCAGGATTGGCGCAAACTCCAAAAATTAGGAAAGGGCCCACAAACCCCTCAACTATAACTATTGGACACAGCCTTTAAAGTCTTTAACAACTGGGAGGATAAAAGAATGCAGGACCAAAAACATAAGATAAACTTACTGCGTGTAGTCCGAGACATTGAGGTGG
>NW_007251302.1:866809-955480 GCF_000164805.1 Carlito syrichta | reverse complement strand
TTAGTCTCTCCATTATTGTTTTGATATCTACATTTGCATTTTGAGACCCTTCATTCTGGGGACTTTTCATTGTTTGTATTCCAAAGTCAATTTTCTCAGTGTCTGCTCTCCCAGGCGTCTGGGAGAGACCCATACTCTTCTTTTGGTTTTTCTTCATTTCTGTAGATTTTTCTCCCTTTACCCCTTTCCCTCCCCCTCTTCAATTCTGTTTTTGAGGGAAGGTGGGGTTGCTTTTATTTCTCTTCTGCATGACCTGTTCTTCCTTATGAGGGTCTTCTGGTTTTGTTCACTTTTCCCTCTGCTTTACAGTCTGTCTGTTCAGCAGTTTGCAGTCTTGGTCCGTTCAGAGAATCTCACCAGTTCACCTATGCCGTCGCCATCTTGCCCCGTCTCCCTGATTCAGTTTACTGTATTTTTAGGTAACTTTCAGGATACGTACATACTGAGTTATTTTTAATCTCTTGCACATGTTGCTTTTGTACATAAACTAGATTCTAATACAGTATACAACTCTGGGTTGGAATATTTTCTCTCAAAATTTTGGAGATGTTGCTTCCCTTTTTTCTGGAGTGTATTTTTGTAGATATTTCTTGAGGCTAGCCTATTTTTGTTCTTATGTAAAATTTTTTCAATTATTTTTGTCCTGCCTTGGAGATTGATTGTACTACTACTAATAATTGCAACAGCAACAATAATAATAAATGGCCCTTCTAATTCTATTTGCTGAGTTATGTCTAGTTCTGGTTTTGTTTTCATTAATTTTGACTGGAACACTGTAAGTCCTTTTGATTCGTATGCTGAAGTATTGTTTTCATTTCAGGAAAGTTTACTTCAGTTATAATTTTGATTATTGCTTCAGTTTCATTTGTTTTCATTTTTTCAAAGAAATTCAATAACATAAAGCTGGAGGCAGTATCGCTTAGAGGCTAAGAGAATAGCTCTGTGTTCCAACGGCCTGGACTGACATTCACACTCGCTGTGTTCACTTGGGCAAGTTGCTTGGCCTGCCAGTGTCTCCCTTTCTCAGCTGGGCACTGAGCACCAAGGGAGGCCTATAGAGGACTGTTGCGAGGTACAGGGTCTATGATGAGCTCTCAGTTATATTAACAGGTTTTATTGCTAACTATTCATTATTTAACACATTGCAGACTGGTCCTTTCCCCCCATTCTGGTACCTAAACTTTTCAAGGCAAGAGGGTGAATTGGATAAATACTATTCATCCTTCTCCTTTTGAAAATACATAAATTTTAAGAAAAATTGGTCATGTTATGTGATACTCTACATATGTACTTTGCTTTTCATTGTTTTTAATTCTTCTATTCTCTGTAGTCATGGAGAGATTCTCTACTTGTTTGTTTGCATTGCTGATTTGCTTTTCTACCAAAGTCAATTCTGTGGAATAGATTTTTATATCCATTTTGCATTTTTCATTTTCCTGAAATCTTTCTGTCTCTCCTATGTGTAGATCATATCAGCCTGCTATATATTTAATTTTTTAAAAAATGATAACTTATATGCCTTAGGGTGTCAGGCAGTATTGTCTAGTGGTTAGCATTGGAATTATCCTGCCACTTTTTAGCTATGTCATGGCTGGTAAGTTATTGATACCACTCTGTGCCTTAATCTGTTTCCTCTTCTATAAAATTAGGATAATAACAGTCCTACTTCATAGATTATTAGGATAATTGAGTTAATATATGTAAATTGTTTGGAATAGTACCTAGAACAGAAGAAACACTTAGTAATTTGAGCTCTTATCATAAGCATCATCATTATCCTGTTTTTCTGCTCTAGATTCATAGAGGTCTGGTCTTCCTATTGAGGTTGCAGAATAGTTTTCTTTGGATTCTGGTTGATACTGAAACATTTTTTAAAGCATGGTTTTTTTCCCTGTGAGTCTTTGGAATGGTTTTATGTAGTTTTTTTTTAATAGACCTTGAATATATTTTCATTGGCTTGTTTATCCATTTCAGAACAGGGAATGATCTCTTTCTGAACCTGGGTTAACAAACAGATTCAGGGTCTGACTTGCTTTTGGCTCTGAGTGTTATTATTTTGAGTATTGTAAAATCATCTTGTTAGATGAACAACCGGGGCCCTGAAATGAGCTTGATTTCCTTTGACTAAAGGAATTCAGTGAAGGCAGCTCTCTGTGGAGAACTAGAAGCTTCTCCTGTCATTATTCTATGGTCTCTGATACTCTGAGTGGAGAATTTGAAAACCAACAATCTCTTCTACTAGGATCCCTTTAGCTACCACTTGTAATGACAGTTCACATGTCTGCCCTTGTTCTGATTTTTAAGCTGCTGTTATGTGGAAACTGGGGGTTAAGAGAGACTGTTACAAGGCAAGTACTAACTGGGAGGGCTATGTAGCACTCTGCCCATGATTCTCTCAAGTTCTACTACATCGGAGGGGCTGTTGCTCAATCTTCTGGTTGGCAAAAACATAGAATTTCATGTTAAAGTGGAGAATGTAACATATTGTAAAGTGTAGCATACCTTACTATTTCATGAAGGTAGGTTTTCTTTATTTCAGGTAGCAAGACACATATCACATACCTTCTGTGGTACTCATGGGGCTCTCAGGGTTTGTAGTTCATGAGAACTTGTCCAAAACTTTGCAGGAGAGTGGCTGTATGGCCAGCTGTTGTGAAGTTTTTCTTTTTTTTTTTTTTCCATTAGATATTTTGGTGTCAAGTTCTGGCAACTTGTTAGGACTGCTATAGGATACTATTTTCAAAAGGACCCTCTCTGTTATAATCTTTAATCATGTGATTCTTCTTAGATGAACTCTTTTTAAAAGCCAAAACTAGGCTATTTAAGGGATGCCCTTCACAGATGAGTGTGATTTTCAGTAACAAAATGGCAAAATAAGTAAAGAGGAAGAGGTGAAATTAACAAGAATTATTTTGGGTTTTATTCGCTTTAGTAATATAAGTAAACTTTGCAGGAGAGTGACTGATGAACTTGGCATGTTACAATAGTGAAATGGACCAAAATATTGGAGGTTTGTATGAACCTTATACTGATAAAGTTTATGACATTTGTCTTGTGAAATTATATTTTCCATATTGAAGAAGAATATGAGAACAGATGAGGGCAATGTCATTCACTTAAACATGGTAAGCCGGGCTCGGTGGCTCAGCCTGTAATTCCACGCCTTGGGAGGCTGAAGTGAGTGGATTGCCTGAGCCCGCGCATTCGAGACCCGCCTGAGCAACTTGGCGAGACCTCATCTCTATAATAAATAAAAAATTAACTGGGTGTGGTCGCGCGCGCCTGTAGTACCAGCTACTTGGAAGGCTGAGGCGGAGGGATTGCCGGAGCCCAGCAGGTCGAGACTGCGGTGGCCGGGAGTGACCACTGCACTCCAGTCTGGACAACAGAGTGAGACTCCAACTCAAAAATAAAAATAAAAATAAAAAATAAACATGGTAGTGGAATCTGACTGAAGATTTCTACTCTTGCTTCATTACCTTCAGCACTTACTCCTCCAGCTCCAATTCTGGGTGTGTGGTAGTGGCATTTGTGCTTCAAACTTGTTCTCAAGGGTGATGATGAGTGTTGGTGCCTGTTTACTAAGAACTTCTTTGATTTTGTTCTCTTTTTTTGTTTATTCCTCTTTATCATTATACTGTTTTGTCTTCAATATGGATTTATAATTTTTAAAGGAGCATTTTATCCTTGGCAGTTCATAATTTAATTTTCTGCCATTATTCCCACAATCCTGCCATTATTCCCACAATTTATCCACTTACTTATTAATGCATCCATCAGTCATTTTCAACAGGGTCATCCATCACTTGTTTGCATCTCATATACTTTTCCACACAATAGAAATCACTCTTCTACAAACTACCTTTACCCCACCTATAAAGGAGAAAGAAGTTTACCCATTTGAATGAAGAGTCTGCTTAATTAGTTTCAACTTCTGTCATAGAGTTGATGTAGTTGAAATCTCACCTTCTCTTTAGTTTGGCAAATACTTAAGGCTTTTGAATTTTTGTTGTTGTTGTTCTGTCTACTCTTCTTATACTTTATGTAAAAAGATGTCTTTCTTATTTACAAATTTTAGTCTATTCTATATAAGGATATTGTGTAGAAGAATAGGGTTTGGAACACCTGGATTCTGTTCCCATTTCTTCTACTTATGATTTTTATGACCTGAGACAAATCATTTTTCTGTGAAATCATCTGTTAAACAGGCATAATAGTATTTGCTTCCATATCTAGCAGTGTTGCTGTAAGGAGCATATAAGGTAGAGCAGAATTTCTAACCCTTGTTACATATTGTCAATTGTGAACCTTTAAAAATATCACTTTACCTCTCCGGAAAGTTTGATTTCGTTTGTCTAAGGTGAGTCATGATACCGTTAGTATCCAAGGATTTTAACTGTAACTCAGTGAAAACCACTGAGGTACATAAAGCATGTTGAAGTTTTTAGAGATGTAAGTTAGTAGTAAAATAAGATTTGACACAAGACCGTGTTGTATTATTGTACTGAAAAGAAATAGATTATGCTAGAAGAATTTCAGCTTGCAAGTTCAGCAGGTGTTCATACTGAGGTAGCTTCATGGGGGTGGCCTTTGGTTGATTTTCTCCATCAAGATTCAGATGATAGAGGACCTTCTTTATTTTCACTCAGTTTTCTTGAATTTGATGGCATCCATCAAGTTAGACTTCCTCAGAATAAAGTAAAACCCTGAATGTAGTGCTTTCCTTTTCTGCTTCTTAACCACCATTTTATAAGACTTTCATTACATCCTATGTTAATACATTTATATAAAAGTAATGACTTTATACCCTCTGAACAATGAGAAGCAAAGTTGTGGTGGGGGACATACGTGTATTTGCCATGTCAAGAATACATTCCATGAGCCAGTCTCAGGGAAAATAAAATTCCCTGTATTTTACAATGGAATAATATGCAGCCATAAAGAAGGACAAACATATGGACTTCACAGCAACTTGGATGGATTTAGAGTCGGTCATACCCAGTGATCTATCACAGAAACAAAGAACAGAGTACATGTTCTCACTCATAAGTGGACCCTGAACATTTAACCATAAAAATGTAAGAAAGGGATTGGCAGTAGCGAGAAACTTCTGGAGTTGGGAGTTGTGTACAGCACCAATAAGGATACCTGATCTCAAACCAGGCAAAGTGGGGACCAAAGGGAGGCTCAAACTTTGCCTGTATGATGACCACTTGTATGCCTAAACCTGAATTATATCCCACGTTTTTTAAATAAAAAAAATAAAAATTTTCACAGAAAAAAAAAATTCCTGTATTTTATATTGTATCATTTGCTGTTCATGGAAGCCAAACAACATACTTGGCATGAATATATAAAAACAGTAATCACAAAATTAGTGGAGCGTCTTAAAATTTTATCTTTTAATGCATGAATCTATCTCCAAAAATATTAGGTTAATGCATAAATTCATAGTGTTTTTCACTTGCCCATGGAATGAAAATGTCTCACGATGGTTGACTGGTCACAGTGCATCACATTTGCCAATTCCTGGGTTGACTGACATGGATCATCATGGATTAAAGCATTTCAGCGGTCTTCCTAATGGTCTTCCTCAATGTGGAGAATCACTCAGGTCAAAGTGACCCTCGCTGCAACTATAAAACTATTTTCTTGCTTTGGTTTCCCCAATGACGTTCTCTCTGTAACAGCACAAATGCTTTGAGCCACCTCTGCTGCCTTTACTCCTGTGTTAAACTGAACAGAAGAATGTGTTTGAAGTGTTTTTTGTTTCCACTTGGCACTCCATCTTCTTTAGCCCACAAATAGCACTGACTTTCTTCAAACCCCTGCAAAATGCTAAGCATATTCACAAGCACAACATTGTCATTCCAAATGACAAACAATAAACAAATTTCCAACATTGCAGTGCTGCCATGCCAAAAGAAACACTACAAACTTACACTTCAACCTAATAATATTATAATATGAGTAAATTTCCTGTTTGGAAATGGAAAGAATGAATCATTCACAACTTACCAAGATTAAAACAAAAAGAAATTGGAGGTTTGAAAAGTTGTATATCTACTTGGACAATTGAATTTACAATTAAAACCCTCACAAAGAAGCCTATTTTAGTTCAGTTGTGCTGTGCTAAAATAGCGCTAAAATATCTTTTTTTTTTTTTTTTTAAGTTAATATGTCACTCTATCACCCAGGCAGGAGTCCAGTGGCGAGATCACTACAGTTTCAACCTCTTGGGGTCAGGAGATTCTTCCACATTAGCCTCCTGAGTAGCTGGCACTCCAGGCATGTACTACCATGCCTGGCTAATTTTTTTGATATTTTGTAAAGATGAGTTCTCACTAAGTTTCTCAGGCTGGTCTCAAACTTCTGGGCTCAAGCAGTCCTCCTTGCTTGACCTCCCAAAGTGTTTGGATTACAGGTATTAGCCACTATGCCTGACCTAACAAAATATCTTAAACTGAGTAATTTATAAGAAAAAGAAATTTATTTCTTGCTGTTTTGGAGTCAGGGAAGTCTAATATCAAGGTGCTACCATTTGGTGTCTGCTGAGAGCTGTTCTCCGTGCATCCAGGAAGGTGTATTATCACTACGTCTTCACATGGAGGAAATGATGAGTGCTGTGTCCTCATGTGGCAGAAGATAGATGGGCAAAAGGTCTAGCTAGTTACCTCAAGCTCTTTTACAAGGGCCCTAATCCTCATGATTAGTTCCACCTTCATGACTTAATCACCTTTCAAAGGCATCAACACTTATTACCGTCAACTTAAGGGTTAGGTTTCAACATATGAATTTGCGGGGGGTGGGGGGTACAAATATTCATACCGTAGCAAGACCATTAGACCAAGATGACTTCACTGGAGAATTTTTACAAAATTTAAAGAAGAGACATTATCTTAGTGATTAGGAAAAGAGTTAACATATTCTAAGTTGCAAAATTGTTCCCATTTGTTCTAATACTATTAATTGGCTCCAAGCCTTTGAATGCTCATGGAATTCTCGTGCTCTGCTGGTAAGAGTTTAAATTAATTAAAACCACTTTGTGAAGTGGTTTGGCTATTAAATGTGAGCATATGCATAACCTGTGTCTCAGCAATTCCATTCCTAGTTATATACCTTTCATCAGTGTGTACGTAAGTGCACTAAAAGTTTTGTAAAGAGTGTTCATGGCAGCATTATTCATGATAACCCCAATCAGGAAACAGTTCAAGTGGTCATCAGTGGAAGATGGATATGTGAATTGTGGTGTATTTCATACATTGAAATACTACACAGCAATGACAAAACCAACCTCTGCTGTATGCTGCAGTGTGGTTAAATCTCACAAGGAAAATGTTGAATGTTGAACGATAGAGGTCAATGAGATAGTATCTGATTTCATTTATATAAAATTCAAATATCAGCACAACCTATTCATGCAGATAGACTTTAGGGTGGTGGCTAGTTTGAGAATGTGATTTACTAGGAAAGAACACAAAGCAGCATCTTGGATTCATTTTCTTGATCTGGGTAGTATTTGCAGGGGTATGTTCATATTATAAAAATAGTCAAGCTAGCCGGGATCAGTGACTCAGCCTGTAATCCCATGCCTTTGGGAGGCTGAGGTGAGTGGATTGCCTGAGCCTGCGGATTCGAGACCCGCGTGGGCAGCGAGACCTCATCTCTACAATAAATAAAAAAATCAGCCAGGCGTGGTAGCGCATGCCTGTAATTCCGGCTACTTGGAAGGCTGAGGCGGAAGGATCGCTGGAGCCCAGCAGGTCGAGGCTGCGGTGGCCGGGAGCGGCCACTGCACTCCAGTCTGGGCGACAAAGTGAGACACCCAACTCAAAAAAAAAAAAAAAAAATAGTCAAGCTAAACATTTATGATATATGTTCTTTGCAGTATGTATATTTCAGTTTTTGTTCTTGTTTTGTTGTTGTCATTATGAACAGAAAAATATATTCTGTATTAATAAAGTAGCCTGCAACAACTTTAAGGGAGACACTGATAAGTAGGAACTTAAATTTTTCATTTATGCATTCTCAGTAGATTCAGCATAAGATTGTAAATGAAATGTAGTTCATCTAATCTCTTACCATATTGATTTACGTGGTTGATTTATTTATATATATATGAGACTCAAGAAAATAAGCTGCCTTTTCCTTTAAGGGATGAAAAATTGTTTCTTTAGAGCTAGCCTATGGGAAGTTTATAAAAGTATATGAATAACCTGTTCATACCTATTTCATTTTTACAAATTGGCATGCATTTTATAAAACAAATTTGGTGTAACTGAAGGGACCTTGATTCATGGGGTGCTTATAAAAGCTTAATTGCAGCAAAGTACTCTCACCTTGATGGGGTGTTCATTGGATATTTATTTAATAGAGGTCACAGACCTTAGCATTATTAAATGTTCTACTTTTTTAAAAAGTATATATTCACACCTACTCAGTAGTCTTTTGCTGTCATGATGAACTGACACAATTCATTTACTTTTTAGGTGCAGGTGTTTGGACTGTATTCTGGAGAAGAATTTCATGAGACTTTTGATTGTCCCATTAAAGTAAGTATTCACCTACTTTTAATTTTTCTAAAGACTTTTTCAACTAATGAAATAAGGATTACAATAATTTGAACACTATCAGTTCTGTATTAATTTTGTCAGTATCTATTCAACACTTGTACTGGATACTCTTTGGATGCTGTGAAAGAGGATAGGGTTTTATTTTGTGACTGTGATCTCAGTCTGTCCTCAAGGGGCTTTTATGTTTGTGGGTGAGAGCACACACACAGTGTCTCTACGAGTAACAATTTTAAGGAGTCCAAAGCTCAGAGGAGTCACTTTTAGCTGCTCTTGTTAATGATGGCTTCACTGGCAGAGTGATATTTGACTTGGCTTTAATAAGTGGACAGGGGCTATTGAAGAAGCTGGCTTTCCCTGTGAAAGAAATGGAGATGCTGGATAGTTCAACCTGTGTTCAGGAAATGGCAGTTAGTCTAGTTTAGATGGTGTATAAAAGACTGATTTGGCAAGAGAATATTCAAGCAGATTGGGCTGGCTTTATGTTAAGACTGGGAACTTGGACTCCATCTGGTAGATGTAGATAAATGATTGAATGTTTAAGAATAAAGTGAGCCGGGCATGGTGACTCAAGCCTGTAATCCCAGCACTTTTTGGGAGGCCTAGGTGAGGGGATTGTGTGAGCCCATAGGTTCGAGAACAGCCTGGGCAACTTGGTGGGACTTCATCTCTACAATAAATCCAAAAATTAGCTGGGCATGGTAGCACGCCCCTGTAGTTCCAGCTACTTGGAAGGCCGAGGCAGAAGGATTGCCTGAGTTCAGCAGGTGGACGCTGGGGTGGCCATGAGCGTGCCACTACACTCTAGCTCGGGTGACAGAGTAAGAATCCAACTCAAAAAAAAGAAAAGAATTAAGTGACATGAACTGAGCTAAGTTTTAGGAAAATTAATATGGCAGCTGTATACAATATTGACTGAAGGACAGATAGACAAGAATTAGGAAGACTTTACAATAATTATCTAGAAGTTTTAGATAATTATTGTAAAGTGTCTATTATGGCTGTTAATGGAAGAGGTCATTTTTTCCCTACTTATTTATTCAAATATTTATTGACCAATAGGTCAAGGAGAGATAGGATCTGATATGTGTTTTAAAAAAGCTGAATTTGCTATAATAGAGGATAATTTAAACAGGAGAGTGACTGGGGACAAGAGACAATTTAGAAGGCTAATGCAATACTCTAGATAGGGCATTATAGGCTCTCAGTAAAAAGGGTAATAGTGAGAATTTAGTATGGGGTGGAAGAAATTAATTTGGACAGCCTGTACTGTCAAAGACTTATCTAACCTTAGTGATATAGATTAGACTTTTCTAGCCTTAATGTTGGCTTGGATGAGGGTGATGAAAGATGGAAGGGCTGAGGGTCAGTCCAGGGTCTCGCTTTGGTGATGATATATGGGAATGCCATCAGTTCCAGTAACGGATGATTTGCAGTAAGAACCTGCAATAAGGACATGGCTAGTTTGGTCTTGAGTTTAGATAATTGTAGAACATCAGGTGGGGATGTTATGAAAGTTTTGGAAACCTGAGTGTGGACCTCAGGATGGTGACTGGCCCTTAAACACAATTGATAACCACAGTTGAATAAGTTGAAGCCAGTTTTAAAGATATCTAGTTTAAAGCTATAGGGTGAGAAGACAAGAAGATTGATGGTGAAATTCCAAAACATTCTAATTTGAAGACTCAGACTATAGAAGAAAAAGCAGCAAAGGAGTTCAAGAAGCAGCAGTTAGAGGAACTGGAGGAAATCCAGAAGAGTGGTGTTAGGGAAACCAGGGGAGGAAGGGTTTCCAGAAGGAAGGAGTGGACAGCGGTGTCAAAGGCATTGTGGAAATTAAATGGACAGGTAGGGGTGGAGAGGTGGATGGGAACAGAACTTTACTTGGTAATTATGAAGTTACTGGTGACCTTGATGCGTTATATTTTCAAGAGCAATATGTTCACCATGTACCAAGAGGTGAGGAAGTAGAAAGAACCAGTAAGACTCTTCTTTCAAGAGATTTGTTAATAAAGAAGAGAGGTCATCTGGTAGGTAGGTAGAGGGGTATCCAAGGAGGATTTCTGCAGATCATAGTTTGGTTGATGGTAAAAATTACTAGAGATGGAAAGATTAGAAATAAAAGAAAGGGCGAACTTAATATGAGTATCTCTAAGCAATGAGATTAACAACTTAAGTAGTGAAAGTAATCTTGAAAAAGAGTCCTAGACCCTCTGTCTGTGAGAACAGCATGAAGGAGGACGGGCTGAGTCCAACCCTTCTAACATCTGCAGGGGAGATGTGATGAAGGAATAGAGATGTTTCCAGTAACAGTCCATTATGTAGAGTTATGCATTATGAGAGAACCAAATGGACTTTTATGAGAGATTTTAAGAATGTGAAACAGTAGAATATGTAAATGCTTCAAAGTGGTATTTAGGATAGGTTAGGAAAGTGCTGAAGTGAAGGACTAACCTGGGGGGTAGAAAGGTTAGAGGAATGAAGCATCATATGCTAAGCCCTAAAATGACAGTATAGGAAGAGGAATCTATTAATCTATTCCATTGGTGAAAGGGCGTGTAGTAGTTAATTAAGTAGTTCTATTAAGAAGAGAAATGTATTTAAATGAAGGTTTAAAAAAGTATAACTATGTAGGATGTGTGTGTGTCTAGAAATATTTTTTATGTTAGTAAAAAACAAAATTTGTTAAGTTGGTGACTTCATGGGCGGTTTTAGTGATTAAAAAGAAGGAGGCCGAATATGTGCAGGCTTACAGCCACAACAGGTGAGCCCTGAAGATGGGGGTGCACTGAGTGTGAGTAGAGCTGCTGGAACTTTCTGTTGCCTTTGTTATCAACCCATCTCCCCCAACATGTTAATAATGTTATATAATCATAAAACCGTTGGAAAATGAAGGAAATAGTTATGAGGGGTGGTGGAGGTGTCTTGGGAGAAACCTGGATACAAAGGTCTAGGAGGAGATTGGCTGAGCAGGAAGCAGACGGGAACCAGGTGGAAGGGAACTTCGGTTGTGGATGAAAGGGAAAGGCCTAAATGGTCAGCTCTGGAAGCTCTTGGGTCCTGCAGCTCTGTTGTTGCTCCACTGAAGGGGTCTTGGTGTAATGTGCTAAATGTCTGGGAGGCTGCATTGTGACTTGGTGCTATTCGTCATTGACAGGCATCTTGGACCAGGAGTTAGCTGGGTTCTTTGTCTGGGTTTCTTCTATGAACTGTATCTAGTTAGAAACAGTTGAGAAAAACTTGCCACCTTGATTTGACCTCCATTGCTGCCTCTATACAGGGCGCATCCACTCTGAGGGGTCCTCAGCCAGAAACTAGAACTGATTTACTGTAGTCTTTGAGCTTTGACCTGGCTTCAGGGAAGGAATCTTTTCACACTGGAGTAAAACAGATGTCATCACTTTACAGAATCAGGATAATCAGATATCAAGATAATTTTTAGATCATGCTGCTTTTAATGCATGAAGTGTTTTCTTTCTGTGCTTTAACCGTGATTCCTAAACCAACACTGGGCACTGTTTCTCTTGTAGATCATTGCTGTGCACCCACATTTTGTGAGATCTAGTTGTAAGCAGTTTGTGACTGGAGGGAAGAAGGTAAGCGCATTTTGTCTTTGCCATGGTAGGTAGCTTTTGAGGGGTACTGTGCTCATTCTGTAGCTTATGCTTACTATTTTTAATGTGCAATTATTTGTTAGAAGAAATCTGAAAAAAACCAAATGTAAGAAAATCATAAGGCTATCATATTTTGGGAGAGTTGTGATCTCAGTGTTTTTCACTGCATTCCTTTGAAGTAGATATAGGTCAAGGAAAAAGAGAGCTGTTAACTCAAACTTTTATCTGGAACTTTGAAACATTGTCCCTTCTACAAAATACAGGCAACATTTAAAAATAACTAAAGAGCAATTAAACTAGTGACTTTTTACTCTTGTAGAAAATCTCTGGTAGGCCTTGATAAACTTTTAGAACAGTTATGACTATTCTTCATTGACATGTTCCTGGCACATTTTATTATCTCAGTGCTATTTAAAAAATAAGAGACCGAACTTTTCTATATATTAATATCCATCTTTCTGTTTATATGTACATTAAATTGTCAAAGAATCTTTCTGTTTTTAGAAATGGGTCAGGGTTTTTTTGATTTATTGATATATTAATCAGAGATTTTAAAAAAACTATTATAATAACAAAGCTATCACCAGACTGGGACTCTGAGTATTACTTCATATTCAGTTTAGCAAGTGGAAAAGAGGTGTTCTGTGGTTATTTTTTACAGTTGTGTGTAGCCACGGAATGTCTTCTTTGAGGTCCAACTACCACATGGTTTCAAATGTTTTATGATAGTTATACATCATTTTCTTTTGGTCTGGTATTCATAGCATGATATGGCAGGAAAGCATGCTGGTCATTACCTAGCTCATTGTGATGATCACATGGCAGGTCTGTAGATCCTGATTCTGTTCTATGACACAGAACCAAGGTTGCACCAGCTCTGATTTCTGCTAAAGAACCTTTCCTTCCCCCAGTTCACAGCCCATTGTTATCTTTCGGCTCTAGTCTTAGTCATTTCATGTAAACGTGTTCACAGGCAAATTAGTAGGAATTTTAGACTTAACTGTACAATCCCTAGCTTAGATCTGCAGCCGATTCTTTCCTGAAAAAAATAACTACCTTACTTGTCCCTGTCAGCCTCAGGAGTAGCTTTAAAATTCCTTTCGTATTTCTTTACTGAGCACTTTTCTGATTTGTGTGTGATACAACATAATTTCACATAACTGTGATTTATACACAGGGGTTTTTATTTAAAGCTCAGTGGGAGCCGGGCTCGGTGGCTCAGCCTGTAATCCCGCGCCTTTGGGAGGCTGAGGTGAGTGGATTGCCTGAGCCCGCGGGTTCGAGACCCACCTGGGCAACGAGACCTCATCTCTACAATAAATCAAAACGTCAGCCGGGCATGGTAGCACATGCCTGTAATTCTGGCTACTTGGAAGACTGAGGCGAAAGGATCACCGGAGCCCAGCAGGTTGAGGCTGCGGTGGCCGGGAGCGGCCACTGCACTCCAGTCTGGGCGACAGAGTGAGACTCCAACTCAAAAAAAAAAAAAAAAAACTCAGTGGGGATAAAGAATGGTAAGTCACTGCTTTTTGTTTTAAATGGCTTAAAATAACAAACATTTATGATCTCACACTTTGAAAATTAAATAGTGACTTAGCTGTTTGGTTCTGACTGAAGGTCTCCCAGGAAAGTATACTTAAGCAATTGACTGAAGCTTCAGTTGTCATCTGAAGGCTTGACTGGGGCTGGAAAGTCTGGTTCTTAGATGTTTGCTGCCTTAATAATTTGTCATATACTTGAAATATTGATAAATCACTTTGGTTTAAATATTTCCTTAGTGTGTGATGGAAACAGTTTTGAGTTCCAGTTTCTGATTTCAGAAGTTAAAGATTATTACAGTTGTTCCCTATTTCTTAAAGGTATTTGAATAAAATAATATACTAGAGATATTATAAGTGTTGATATCTATGTGATAGGAATCAAAATCTAAAGGAGAGATTTTTCTGTGCTGTTGTGTTCTTTAATAATAAGTGTATTCATGAAGTTTAATAATTGCTTTGTACTGTGATGGATACCTGTAGTCTTCATTGAATTTGCCACATCAGTTTTATTACAAAAGTATCTTGTCTACCTGTAGGATGCCAGGGTTAACGATGCCAGTAACATATTCTTTATCCTTTTACTTAGCATTTGATATAATTTACAAACATTTGTATTAAGGGCAGTGTGAATGTAGCAGCTTGGGTAGAAGCTCATAGAGTAGATACATAAGCATTGTGGGAACAACAGAGTAATCTGGCATCTGAGTGCTGGTGACATAGTATGTGAAGTACTTGGAATTTATAGAGAAATGAATCTTGTGATAAGCAACTGCTTTTAGGTAGAATTTAACAAGTACTGATTAGGAGAGAACATTGGGGTTTGATCTATCTCTTGGTTATCATTGACTACTTGACATGTTCAGTCTTCTGTGAGAAACCATAATTTATCTTTTTTTCTTATTTACTTCACCAGAAATACATCTGTAGACATTTATTTCCAAGCACAAAAAGATATTTATGTATGTATAAAATGAAAGTAAAATAAAAACAGTTATGCTCATCTGGTGAAAAACTGAATTAAAAAATGATATTATTAAGCTAGAATTTCAGTACTAAAAAATTTAAAAGAAAAAACACACTGAAGGGCTTAGTATATTATATACAAAACTTAATATACTGAGCTTGATATAAGTACTTGTGTGATATTTGAAGTAAAGAATTAAGTGATTACGTGTGTCAATGTAAGTGATTGATATTAAGTCATCATTTTTAAAGATTTTTAGATAGCTTTATTGATACCTTATTTGCATACCATAAAATTTGCCAGATTAAAATATACCATTTGATGGTTTTTAGTATATTTATAGTGCTGTGCAACCATCAGTATAATCTAGTTTTAAAATACTTTTATCACCCTAAAAAGAAAACTTGTACCCATTAGCAGTTACTCCTTATTTCCCTTCCAGCTCTCCTCCCATCTCTGGGTAACCACCAATCTATTTTCTTTCTCTATCAATTTTTCTATTCTAATATTTTATATAAATTATGGAGATTTCATATAAATGAAATCATATAATAGGGAAAATCTTTGTGTCTGGTTTCTTTTGTTAGTTTTCTTGGTGTGTCTATGTTATAGCATATATCAGTATTTTATTCCCTTTTATGACTAAATAATATTTTATTGTATGAATGTATTATCTTTATTCATTTGTCAGTTGATGACATTTGGGTTTTTCCACCCTTTCCCAACTTTTTGGGTTAGTTTATTATACAATTGTAAACATTTTTTATATATTCTAGATACATGCTCCTTATCAGATACATGATTTGCAAATATTTTTTCACAACCTATAAGTTGTCTTTTCATTTTATTGTTAGTGTCCTTTGAAGGACAAAAGTTTTTAACTTTGATAAATTCCATAAATTTTTTCTTTTTTGACACATGCTATCGGTGTTGTATCTAAGAGATCATTGACTAATTCAAGGTCATGAAGATTAGGGCCAGTGTTTTCTTTTAAGAGTTTTGTAATAGTACACAATATGGTGGCTCACATCTGTACTTCCAGCACTTTGGGAGGTGGAAGCAAGAGGGTTGCCTGAAGCCAGGGGTTTAAGACCAGCCTGGGCAACTTGGCAAGGCTTCATCTCTACAATTAAAAAAAAAAAAAAAAAAAAAGACCAGGCGTGGTCCAGGCACCTATAGTTCCAACTGCTTGGAAGGCAGAGGCGGAAGGATTACCTGAGGGCAGTAGGTCGAGACTGCGGTGGCTGTGATTGCACCACTGCATTCTAACCTGGGCAACAGAATGATATTCTGACTCAAAAGAAAAAAAAAAAGTAATAGATGCAAAACTGCTCAACTTGATTCTAGCAAATCACATTCAACAGTACTTTTCAAGGATCACCCATCACAGCCATGGGGCTTCATTCCCAGGATGCAAGGCTGGTTCAGCATACATAAATCAATAAACATAATCCATTACATAAACAAGTGTAAAACCAAGAACTACATAATTATCTCATTAGATGCAGAAAAAGCATTAAATAAAATCCACATCCCTTCTTGATTAAATATCCTCAAACACCTAGGCATCAAATGAATATTTCTCAAAATATGAATGCATATTTCTCTAATGAGCCATCTATGACAAACCTGCAGCCAACATCACACTTAATGGGCAGAAGCTGGAACCATTCTCCCTAACAACTGGAACAAGATGAGGATGTCCATTCTCACCCACCCTATTCATCATAGTACTAGAAGTTCTAGCCAGAGAAATCAGACAGGAGAAAGAAATCAGGGGTATCCAAACAGGAAAAGTAAGTTATCCCTCTTTGCAGATTATATAATGCTATACCTAGAAAACCCTAGAGAGTCTTTCAAAAACCTCCTCTCACTAATAAATTACTTCGATAAAGTCTCGGAATACAAAGTCAATGTGCAAAAAAACAGTTGCATTTCTATACACAAACAACAAACAGATTGACAAATGAATAAAAAACACAATCCCATTCACAATAACCACAGATAAATTAAACTACCTTGGCAGTCACCTAAACAAAGAGGTGAAAGACCTTTACAATTAGAACTACAAAACAATCTCAAAGAAATCAAGGATGACACAAACATATGGAAAAATATCCCATGCTCATGGATTGAAAGAATCAATATCATCAAGATGTCTGTTCTACCCAAGGCAGTCTGTAGATTCAACACAATTCCTATCAGATTGCCAGCATCATTTTTCACAGACCTGGAATAAACAGTACAGAAATTCATATAGAAGCTAATAAGAGCCCAAGTAGCTATAGCAATTCTCAACAAAAGGAACAAAGCTGGAGGCATCACACTTGCAGACTTTAAACTTTACTACAAGCCTGCAGTAACTGAGACATCATGGTACTGGTACAGGAATAGACACACAGATCAGTGGAACAGGACAGAAATAAAAACCACAGATCTTCAGCCGACTCATCTTCAACAAAGTCAACAAAAACAAACATTGAGGAAAGGAAACCATATTTAGCAAATGGTGCTGGGAAAAGTGACTAACCGCATGAAGAAGAATGAAACTGGACCCCTACCTACTGCCATATTAAAAAAAACTCAAAATGGATCAAGGACTTAAATGTGAAACCTCCAACTATAAGAATCTTAGTAGAAAACTTAGGGCCTGGACATCAGAGTAGGCAATGAATTCATGGCCAAGTCCTCAAAATGAAATGTAGCGAAATTAAGATTGACATGTGGGACTTCATCAAACTTAAAAGTTTTTGCACAGCAAAAAGCCATCATCAAGAAAGTAAAGTGACAACCCACAGACTGGGAAAAGATATTAAGCTATGCATTCGACAAAGGCCAAGATCCATGATCCATGAGGAACTCAAATGAATTGATGGGAGGACTCTGAAGCAGCCAACAAATGTAGGAAAAAATGTTCGACCTCACTAATCATTAGAGAAATGCAATCAAAACTACAATGAGATACCACTTACCACTGGTAAGGATGGCTATCATTAAAAAGTAAAAAAAAAAACAGGTGTTGGCATGACTGTGGAGAAAAGGAAACACTTCTGCACTGTTGGTGGGAATGTAAGCTAGCTCAGACTTTGTGGAAAGCAGTGTGCTTTTTTCTCAAAGAACTAAAAATTGAACTTCTATACAATTCAGCCATCCCACTTCTGGGAATATACCCAGAGGAACATAAATCGCTCTACAAAAAAAGGCACCTGCACACATATGTTTATTACACCATTAACAATAACAAAAATATGGAGCCAAACCAAATGCCCATTGAAAGTGGACAGGATAAAGAAAATGTGGTACATATACATGATGAAATATTATGCAGCCATAAAGAACAAAATCATGTCCTTTGCAGCAACATGAAGGCAGCTGGAGACTATCATACTAAATGAACTGTCACAGAAACAAAAAACTGAATACCTTCATATACTCACTTATAAGCAAGCCCTGATCACTGGTCACATGAGCACAAAGGTGGGAACAATAGATGCTGGACACTGCTAAAAGAGGGATGAGGGATAAGAGGCACACAGCAACACACTGGGTACCAGGTTCACTATCGGGGAGAGAGGGCCCTCTAGAAGCCCATACCTCACCTGTACACAATTTACTTATGTGGTAAATCCTCACACGTGTCCCTCAAGTATAAAATAAAATTTTTTAAAAAAGAAAGTACACAAAAAATAAAGATAAATAAGCTGATATTAAAAGTAGAGTTTTGTAGTTTTTACTCTTAAATTAGATCTTGAATACACTTTTAGTTTGTTTTTGTATATGGTATAAGGTAGAAGTCCTAATTTATTCCTTTGCATGTGTATATTCCGTTGAATCAGCAACATGTGTTTCAAAGACGATTCTTTGCCCATTTTCTTGACTCTTCTGCCAAAAATCAGTAAACCATAAATGTTAGGGTTTATTTCTGAACTCTCAGTTTTATTGATCTGTATTGCTGTCCTTATACCAGTATCCTGCCTGTATTGCTGTCCTTATGCCAGTATTAGTGGTTTCAACACCACTAATTTTTCTGCAATTACTTATGAGATGACAAACAGAAGAACTACAGGTATACTTCAACCTATAATGGGGTTATGTCCTAATAAACCCAATGTAAGTTGAAAATACCATTAAATTAAAAATGCATTCAATATACCTAACCTACAGAATATCATAGCCTTGCCTACCCTACCTTAAACATGGTTGTTACATTAGTCTACAGTTGGGCAAAATCATCTAACACAAAGCCCATCTTAATTTTGATTATCTAATGTAATTTACTGAGGTCTATAATGAACATGAAAAATGGAATAGTTGTATGGATGCTGTTGTGAAGTTGAAAAATTGTAAGTCAAATCACTGTGTATTGTAGACAATTTGTACTCTTAATATATTTTGATTTGGAATTCTTTCCCTTTAAAAAAACCATTATAATTTCTTCTACTTATGCTAGAGGCTTTAAAACATGTAAATGAGTCCTCTATTTAAGGACTTGTAACATACAAACTGTTGACAGATTTCTTTGAATCCATTAAAATTTATTATATAAATATATATTTAGCAAATAGTGAAAAGTAGTATTTATTTGATAAACTATAATGACTTATTTATATACAATTAAATAGAGGTTTTCAAAATGTGTACCAACTTGGTGTGGTTTGCAAAGATCTCCAGAGACTTCCTTTTTTCTCTGTGTGTTTGGACTTTTAAAGACCACTTATGAATGCAGATATCACTTTGACATTAGTGTGTTTTGTTTTGAAATAGATTTATTTAGTTGAAGATACTTCAAGAACTGTTTTTCTAATTTCATTAAGAAAGATATCTTTGATGTTAAACGCTAAGAAAAAAGCTTTTAGAAAATGACATTAAGAAAGGGGGACTAATGCAAAATGATTCATTTTGAAAGTGCTAGCAAATTTTTTGGGAGGATTACTCTTTTTATAACTGAGTTATAGAAGTTTATATCTTTGAAAAATGAGGAAAAACAAAGACTACATTGGCCCAATAGCACATGTAATCATTTCAACAGTAATTTTAAACTCATACAATAAACTAAGCAGAACAAATTTGAAGAGCCCAGCATTTAGCAAATGTTGATAACCTTGTAATAATCACATGTTGTAGATGTCAAAACCCCTCTGTTTAGAGTAGATGGCAGATGATATAACAGGAAAAGAGAATAAAGGCATATTAGATAACTGAAAGATATGACCTTCTGTTTTTAAGAAATAATTGAATCTTCTAAAAATATTAGAGCAGAGATAGCCAGATGAAGGTGTAATGTGGAACAAAGACATTTTTAACTCTTAAGAACACTGACTGCTCAATAAATCCTTGTAATTATATTTCATTTTCTGTAAACAATGGGTTACAGTGACACAAGAAACTTAGAGGAGCCAAATAGGAAAGTGAAGGTCCCACAATTTCATGATGTCATAGAATATTTGAGAGAGATATCGTATTTAATATTTTATAGTTGTTTAATGTTACTAAAATTTTGGGGTCCTTTAAAAAATTTTTGAGTAATTAGAGCATAGATTTCAAAATGGTGCTGCAAAGCAGCAGTGTAGCAGAAGAAACTCTGAAATTGTAGTTTGACATATTTGTTGATATTTCTGGCTTCTTAGGTCTTTAGAGATAGCTCTTTATCCACTAGGGACTAGGAATAGGAGCTATAGTTCTGTCTGGCATAAACTTTTATTTTAGGTTTTCAAGGTAACTTCTTAGTAGTTGAATGCCATAGCTGGATTTATGGACTCCACTGCTTGACACATGAACATAAAAAGCTTATTCTAAATTCTGTTTTGTTTCCTTGTTGAAAAAAAGAAAAAGCACAGCTCTTAAAAGTGCCATTGGAGAGAATTTTCAAACACATGAACCAATGGATTTTTTTTTGTCTTACCTTGTGTAGCAAGAATTCTAATACATAAGCATAGCAAATGAAGTTTCTATTTTAGAAGTAAATCTGCCAAGTGGATCTTGTCTGGATTTTGTTTTAATTGTCCAACTTTTTCTCTCAGCAGATAAACTTTAGCTTCATAGGACCTTTACCTTTGAACTTTGAAATAATAATTGGTTCTACTGCTTTGATAAATCATTAAATTGTTGCGATACTGTTTGCAGTGCAGTTCAGTTTTAGAAATGAGGTAGTCAGCTGTTTGGCGTTGTGGTGGGATAGAATGAGGGGACCTGGCCGCAGGGACAAGTTGCTTTGTAAGCTGGAAAATGTCAGTCAGCAAATGAGGAAAGACCTGCGTGAATGAAATGAGGAAAATTTGAAATGGCAAATTTTACCTGAAGGACAGAGATGGTACCATCAACTAGCTTCTGTAAGCTTCCAGCAGTGATCTGCAAAAAAAGATTGTATTTTGAATCCGTTTTGAAAGAAAATTCAATTATAACAACTTTTTATTAAAATGCAAGTCTTAAACACATATTATTATCAAAATTATTTTTATTTTTTTCCAGCTTCATTGAAGTGTAATTGTATATATCTAAGGTATACAATGTGATGATTTTATATATATGTGTATACACACACACACACATTGTGAAATGATTGTCACAAGCTAATTAACACATTCATTGCCCCACATAATTATCCTTTTGTGATGGTAATACTGTAAATTTATTCTGTTAGCAAATTTCAAGTTTTTAATATATTATTAACTGTACTCACTCTCTCATCTGTATACATTAGATCTCCAGAGTATATTCATCTTAAAACTTAAAGTTTTTAGTCGACATCTCTCCATATCTCTCAACTCCCAGCTGCAAATCTTTTTAAAATCTAGATAATCCAGTTAGCCTTTTCTTGCCGCTGCCATTGCTAAGCATGCTTTCGTATGTGTTTACTTATCTTCTGGTCAGATTGGACCTGGGGTTTTGGGGTTTAGAAGGATTTTTACATTATTTATTCTCTGTCTCCTGTTCAATGTTTGGATCTCTAGGATAATATTTCTGCAAGTTGTCAGATGCTTGATTGTAGGCAGCTTCGACATGCAAAATTTTTTCACACGTTATGTACTTATCATTGCAGTTTTCAAGTGAATCATCTGAGTGTCTTTTTTAATTAAAAAATGTGCATTAAGGCTTCCTAGTCAATTAAAAAATTAAACTACAGGCAACCACCAGATTTATGTCAAAAGTGGTTTTATGTTCAGCTGTTGTAAATGAATACCTGTATTTCTTCTAATTACTGTGTTATAAGTTGTGGTTTCATTCCTAGAAATTCATTTTATGCTGTCAGTGTGCTGATTAAAAATCATCAATTAACAAGAAGTAAAACACAAATGTAAACTTCACAAGCATATTTTAGGGTGTGACAAACCAAGCTGCAATGTAGCTCTGTTGTTAAAGTATATTTAGCCAGTTTTTCTGTTTAGGCTAGGCTGGTTGAGGCAAAAAATAGAAATCTAGTGCTTAAAATAGAAATCATTTAAATCTAAAAATTAGGCATTTTTCATTGCTTTCACAATTTTTCATTTGTCTGAAATATCAGTTGCCTTTTTGTTGTTAATATGTAGGATTCCCAAAGTCTTTGAATGGTATCTGTAATGGGTGGGAGAGATGGGTTCATAACAACTTCATTTCTTCTGTGATTCCCCTTGTTTCATATCCATCAGATGCCTATTAAAACTTTTTAAAAAATGAGCTCAGCTAACTTCCATGTGTAGTGTTTCATACTTATTACAACTTTTCTGTGATTTCTGATGTTAAGCCTACCGTTTCTCTTCCTGGAGTAATCAAACTATCCTTTGCTCTTTGTCGATAATATTGTCCTTTCCATATTGAGAGCTCTATGCTAGTTTTTAAGTATTTTGGGTACTTAATGACTATGCAAGCATTAACGTGGTTCAGAGATGCTCATCACATTTCTTATGGGATTTAACCCCAGCTGACTGCCAATAACACTAGGAGGTTCTCTTCTCTCTATTGCTCTTTTTCTTAAGATAAGGCTGTATAAAGCAAGGGCTTACTACCACTGTAGCCATTGTTGGTCCATGTTACTAGTACAAACTAATCTCTATCATTTCGCAGCAGTGTTTATCTTGAATCTGCTTCTTAAACACAATTTTGTGTCAGGGTCCACATTAATGGCTGTGGTTAATAGTATCATGATTTCAGAAGTGGTATTAGGTTTACAAAAGCATGTAGGTGGGATGATATTGGTGAAATGTAGTTAATAAGACCATTGGTAGGAAAATGAGTGTTCGAGGTCTTTAAAGAGGGAAAAGTATATACGTTTGTATGTGTATGTGTATAACCATGGGATAATTTTTCAGTTATTTCTTTGTCTTTAAGCATTTTGGGCCCCCTCCCTTTATTTGTTTTTTTCTTTTAATTTTCTAATTATATTTTGGCAGGTATTCCTTTTTTATGGCAAGTATTCCTTTTGTTCCCATTTTATACTGAAAATGGGAACAAGCTAAATGTTTAATAATAGTGAATTAGCTGGGTCAGTGCCCTGTACCCAAAGATCTCCCAGAGCACCTCTATTGGCTATTAGGAGGAAAATGCTAGAAGGAAGCCATTTGTAGGATTTGAGCTTATATGAGGTGATTTGGAGGAGGTTTGAAGCAGCAGATCTTTGCTCTAGATTGGATGCTGTCAGGAGGCAAAAGTAATTCTACAGTTGAGTAGAAGACTAAGTCAAGGTTAAAGTCATAATTGGTAAAGAAGCAAAAGTCTCCCATTTTAGACAGGGTGGGGGTTGTTTGACTATTTCTGCAACTTTACAATTGTTCATATCTTGTCTGCATTCAGACATGATCTTGCAGTAATCTTGTTTTTGTCCTTATCCATCATGGCTTTGGAGTGGCCTCAATCTGATGTTGGTGTTCTGTGAAGTTGTGTGTATTCACCAGGAGAACATCAAGGCCTAACTTTTTTTTATGGAAATTTAATTATGCATGCACCTATATTCAATGAAGGCTAAAATAATTCTGTCCAGTATTCTCATAATTCTGTCCAGTTTATTAACAGTATTATTAATATTGGTAATAATTTGGAGTATAGCTTTTCAGTTTTTGCTTCTTTTGCAGTAAGCATGCATGATTTTATAATGAAAAGTAGCAAAAGAACATAAAGTGATCTCAACTATTTTAGGTCTTGTTTTATCTTAACATTGTGCATCATATGAAACTCTCTACATTATTGAAGTCTGTTCTTAGTTCAGTGTTAATAATTGTTTAATATTCCATCCTATGGATTAATTTAATTTTCTTAAATAGTGGGTGATAGGTAACCATTCTCCTATTATTGAACCTTTATTCTGTATCCACTGTGGTTGTCATAAATCTTACTTCAGTGAAGCTTGAAATCTTTGGGCATGAACTTATATCTACTCCTCTGAATGTTTTCCTCCCTTTGATTCCTAAGATTGGAATTACTGAGTCAAAGGTTAGGACTATATTTTAGGCATTTGATATACTGTATATACTGCCAAGCAAAATTGTATTCTAGAAAACATGCCAACTTTAGCTGTGTGAGTGCCTATTTTAGCACATCCTCATTGCCAATCTGATATATTAAAAAATTAATTTTTCTATTTTGTAACATTTTGAATTAGTAGTGAGTTTGAACATTTTTATTTGTTAGCCATTTTTATATCTTCCTTTGTGATTTGTCTGATTGTATTCTTTGCTCAAGGCAGCTTTTAATATTACTACAGAAGCCAGGACAATGAAGGCTGTCCACTTGATATTTATTGTCAGTTTGAGCACAAATTAGTGCTGCTTACTGAATAGCCTGCAGCGTTTTCTCCAATTTTGGCTAAATCTGGAGTAATTATTCTTGTTCCCAGGAGGGCATTATACAGGAGTCCAAATGAGACTTTAGAGTGGACACTGAAGTGTGTAGAGAGGATGAATATCTGTTACCACGTGGATGTGTCTGCCCCAAAACCATCAATTCTGCCACTTCCATGGAAGCTATCAGTGACTGAGCAATGTGTCCAGTTAATGCCAGTTTTTCATAAACTGAAAAAGAGAATGGATTATGATGCTTGAAGTTTTTCATAAACTGAAAAAGAGAATGGATTAGGATGCTTGAAGGTGGGGTCATTTGACTTGGTTTCTTCTGCAGATAATGTCTTGATCTTTCTTTTTTTTTCTTTTGCTTGACTTTGAATTGAGTGAAGGACTTGTTCAAATACATAAACCTGTGTGCTCAGGTAACTTCTTATGTTATTCAAGGCTTAGCAGTTTTGTATTTCTTGTTATATATTCACTGTACAAGGAACTCTCACCAGTCGTCTATGAGTGAGATTAAGTTTAGCTGTAGTTAGAGATATTTGTTTATAAAGAACTTTCATTCAAGTGTAATCTCTTAGTGGATGACTTTTGTGTTTTTTTCTTCTCTGCTGGTGAGGGGGTTTGACCTTAGCCAAGCCCCAGGAAATGAACCCTCAGACAGTTGCAAACTGAAAAAGAGACTCAAGGTATTTGATGGTAACAATCAGCTCTATTAAATCTGTGGGATCCGTATGGAAGACTTTTTAAAAGTGGTAATATTACTTAGTAAGTATCCCAGTGTATTCTAAAATTGCGTCCACAATTAGATGTTTGCATATACAGAAATTGCAGATTGCTAATTTAAATAAAAGCCTTTCTCACATGCTGAGTTGACTGCTGAATCCACACAGGTGGGTAGGTTGGTACATAGATTTATATCTGTCATCTCTGGTTTTTTAATATAAGGGAACCTGCTTCTCAGTGGCACTTCTAATGTTTAACTTCTGTTCTCTTGGAATGTCCAGTAACTTGGATTACTTGGCTATTAAACTAACTTTTACCTCATGTTGATACAGTGATCTTTCAATTTAAAAACACTCATTTGTCTACATAGTTTTCACAAAATTAGTTAACTTTCAGGGCTTCTCCCAAGTCTGTGTTTTATTGGAATTGTGTTTTCTAAACTATTACTTAGAAGCAACTGGCTGATGTAGTAGCCTGTAGGAATCCTATGCACAGAGATTTTCTATAGTAGAATTTTGCAAGGTATATATCTTCTTTTAAATATATTAAATTGCCTTCAAGTGATGAGACTGAAGGATTATAAATTGTCCAGAAAATAATCACTGAATTTAAAGCAATAATATACTTGGGAAATTTCCTCTTTCTTCCTACATGTTTCGTTTTCTTCCTTGATAGAAATAGTGAAAGTGTTGGTGGTGTCTAGAAAAGTTGTGTGCTTTACACTTTGGTGGGGAGCCAAAGCAAGAAGCAAGGCAAGGGCACTAACCTGCCCTATTGGGTTCTTGGTCTCTCCTGCCTCTGTCAGGATTCAAGAATCCCGTCTGCTGTCAGCAGCTAACCACTGTGTCAGGTCTTCTCCACACTCATTCCTGTTTTTTTCACTTATCTCCTTGGCTTTAAAATTTTGCTCATGATGCTTTTCATTTAATCTGGGATATTGAAATCCTTTTGTAACAAGTCTTTCCCAACATTATGCCCCTTTTGTTGTTGTTTGTTTGTTTTGTTTTTTTGCTGAAACAGTGTTTTTTGGCATGCTCTAATTTTCTTCATTTCTCTAGAGTATTATCTTGAACTCCAGCACCTTCTCAGACTTAGCACAGGTTATCTTTTGTGGGCTCTGTTTCCTTCACGACCCTGGTTCTTCCTGTAGGAACAGACCTTGTGTCCAAGGCTTGACCACACGCTGAAAACCCCTGCTCAGTCTTTCCTGCTTTCTTGTCTGCCTCAAAGCTAGCAGTGTGGCTGATATTTAGGGAGCCTGAAGGAGCCAAGTGCTAAATAAAGTGAACGATCAAAAGATGATTAAAATGGGGACAAACATAATCCTTTCTTTCACCAGGGAAGAGTGGGTGATAGGTAATGACCAGCGTTAGGCAACCAGAATTGGTGACTTTAAGACAGCCTGATAGGAATCTTGCCACATATGTGGGAGATTCTGGACTGTGCATCCTTATACCACTTTGCAGTGTAGGAAAGCACTAGATAGATTTATCAGCACAAACCATAGGAGAATAAAGTATATTGCTGAGGATGTGAGGGCTCCTATTGAAATATATGTACTGAGAGTGCTGACTGCCAGAATCTGGATTTATGGGAAATGAAGCCCTAAAATACTTTCTCCAACAAAAAATAGACTTCTTAGAAACAGCTTTTCCTTTCTATATATTTGACTTCCATTGGGCTTAAATTGCTCTCCGTATTGTGATAATGACAATTCAATATTACAGAATGTAGAAGATGAACCATATAAATTAAGCAGCTGCTTTTAAGGTGGTTTGTTCTAATATGCTTTGTAGACCATTCATGCTCAGTAGGTCTTTGGGCAGTTTCATGACTAGAAGAAAAAAATGTATACTAGAAAATGTCAGTGAAATATAGGCAGATAGCTTTGTGGTAGTTGAATTAATATAGAATGTTTGTAAGAAAAGTAGTTCATCTTTTCTTAAATCACCAAAGCAGAACTTTCCTTGGTATTCCCACCAGGAAATGTGTTTCTGCTTGAAATTTCCATAGATTAGGATAAAAAAGCAAATGAAAGGTGGATCATTTAGTCCTTCTTCCTTTTGTATAAAACTCTTATGTCCTATGGAGTAAATACAGTAATTCAAATCCTGCACAAGAGTTGCCGAGGACGGTAATGGGAATGACTCCACAATTACTAGCAGACATTTAAGGTTTTATCCTTCGTAGGAACAGGAAAATTGGACTCATGAGTAAAGGACAAAGTGGGGTGCAGAGGAAAGACAGAAATAATGCTACAAGGGACCAGGTAGGTGATGGAGAGCAGATAAGCAGGCCAGGTGGGAGAGCTGGAAGAAGCCTTCTGCAGGCACACAGATCCATTTCGATCACCCCCATTCACGCCAAATGCATAGCCACATAGTGTCCCAGAAATAAAGGAACTGCAATTACTTTAATCTAACAAACGAAGACTAATCTAAAACTAGTTTTCAAAATTTTGCAAGCTGTGGACAAGTTCTATCCTCTGGTCTTGAGTAAAGGGAAGTAGACGAACATTAGAAGCAAGACTGGACATGGGAGCAGTACCAATGAGCCCTTTCTAAAAGCAAGGTTGTGATACTTGTATGAAGTAGTCATTGGGATCTTTCTGTTGAAATTTTTACATTGAGACAGATGCTAATGTGTTCAAAATAACCTAGGAATATTATCATACTCACTAAAGATGGACTGAGTAACTGAAGGGTTTGGAGGAATTACATAGCTCCTCCTGTAGCAAACACATTGTGTGTATTGACCGGGAAGGAAAGAATTGACACTGGTACCCTAGGAAAGCCTTCTTAATATCTGATATTTATCATACCTTATGTGTCTAGCAAAATATAAGATATGGTTCTTTTTCCAGTGCATTTACAATCTGTTGGAGAGATGCGGGGTAAACATGAATTTCAGTGAGCAAGCTATAATAAAACCAGTGTGATCATAAAACATACAGCACCAAGAAATTTGAGAGAAATTGTTTGACTTACAAAATAATTCCCCTAAAACATCAGAAAAGAACATAATTCCATCAAAAGTTGTGATGTTGATTAGTTAAAATGTGTTTCATTTACTGTAGTATAGGTTTTTTTTTTTTTCCAACATACATCAGTTGCTTAGAATGGCACGAGCCTGTCTGCACTATAAACATACCAATTGAGGGGAAAGCTGCTTTGCTCTTTTGGTCCATGTCAGCAGGGTCCACAAGGTTTAGTGGAATCAACCCTGAGGTGGCCTGAATTCTTCCTTTTTCTTCTGCCCTCTGCTGGAAATTTTTTTGAGCTAGAGCAAGAGACAAAGGGAGGCCAGGGTCCAGCAGCCTCTGCTTCCTCCCATGTCTGGGAGCATACCAACTGCAACATTTGAAAGGGTCCATTGGCGTGAGCTTGCATTTAGGTAGGAATTGCAGCAAAAGAAGTTAATGTTTTATTGTAAAAGCAGATACAGTGTATGAAAACAAGTTCTAATACATGCTCAACATGCCTCAAATATTCCTTCTTTGCTTAAATTCCAAAGAATTTTTGATATTGTTTTATTGTTTCAGCTATTTCCCTAATTTTATTCTGATTGTAAAATTAAGAAAATAGATTTTTCATTCCTAGTCATGTATTAACATTATAAAAATACATATTCAGTGCAGAATAATTATAAAACAAATGATCAATATGAAGTCTTTCACCCATTTCTAGAATTATGATTAGTTTTGGTCATGTATCTTTCAAATTTTTATCATAGTATGTATTTCTATATAATATGCATTTATATTTAACACTGTTTGTAAACTGCTTTTTAATAATTTAATAGGCCCTGAATGTCTTTTTATGTTAATGAATGCACTTACATAAAACCAATTAAAATGGATACATACTCTTCAGTTGTGCTGTACCACATTGCATTCAGTTATTCCCCAGTTGTTAGTCCATTTCTGGCTGTTGTAAACATCTTTCTCCAATTATCTAATTATTTTTTAGCACAAATTTGTAGGTGTGGACTTCCTGGAGTCGTTTTAAAACTTTGAGTCCATAATGTTAGAGGCTCCTCAGGAAAATGGTGCCTTAGACCATGGCTCAGTAGTGGTCTCTTTCTCTGTTCATACCTCTCCACTCCCCACCCCTAAAGCCCACCCCTGTGTCTGACCATGTCATTTTGATTCATCTTTGTCAGTTCTTTCTTTTCTTATTCTTTCATCTATCAATTATAGGACCATTGCTCCCTGCTGTTTTGATTGTCACTTTTATAAAATGTATACTTTCTAGCTGGGCAGATCCACACTTCCCCCCAAATTGCTTAATTTAAATTTTTTTATCTGTTATTCTCACACTTTTAAAAATGAATTTTTGGCATTTTTGGAATTTTTAGAAATAATCTCATTACAATTTTCTTTGGACTTACGATTGTAGGTTAATATAGTGAGACTTAAGCTCATCCGTGAGAATTTTGAGTGTTATTATACATGAACATAATATATCTTTCAATTCATCTACTTTTCCTTTTATATCCTTCAGTGAAATGTTTTGTTTTTGTCATGATGTAACTAGTACATGCACATCTGTTTTTGTTTATTATTAACGTTTATATCTATAGCTTAACTCTTGTTTACAACTTTGATTGCATCCCCTAAAATTTAGTCTGTAGTATTTGTGTTCTCATTTTATTTTATTTATTTGGTGTGTGTGTTCTCATTTTACAGTACTCTGATTGAAGTATGATTTTGTCTTTTACCCAAGCAGTAAGAGTATTTTTTACCTTTTGTGTGTGTGTGTGTGTGTGTGTGTGTGTGTGTGTGTGTGTGTGTGTGTGTGTTTGTCCTTTATTACTGATTTCTTGCTTAATTTTTTGTTAGCTAAGAATTATGATAAGAAGAATTAGATCTTTTAAAATTCTTTTCTGGTTTTTGGAATGCCTTATTTGTTTGAAGTCAGGAGTGAGAGGTTATTCCCTGAATAATTCTTTCCAATACTGAATTTGCCCATAGGTTCCTTCCTGTTACCAGCATGCTTGCCTTCCTTCCCAGTTGTGCTCTCCCAGGACAGTTGGCGTGCTGGCGGTACTGGCCTACCCAGGGTGTTTCAGGGTGGCTGGCGGTACTGGCCTACCCAGGGTGTTTCAGGGTGAGATTTGTGACTTCTCTTAACTTCAGCCCCCTGTACACCGAGTGTAGGAGGTGTTTTGGGCTTTCTGGTACCTACCTGACCAACTACTTCCCAGGCAGTCTTTTTCTGGGAATGATTTAAATCATGGCCTTCACCGGCTCTTATTTTTTGCATATTTTACAGAATTTTTCATTTAAAATTTGGGGTGTATTTAATTTTTCCAACACAAGTGTAAACTGTTCCTCCCCTTAATACTGCGTTGATCATTTTTAGATAGGTGGAAATTGGTATGGGAAAGGAATTTGATGCCGTTCACCATGCTTTTCTGGCCATCCAGCCAGCCTCTTTCCAGCAGGTGGCTACCGAGCACTCACTGTGCCTCACCCATTCCTTATAATCACCTCCTCCAGATCCAGGCTATAGATGAAGATACACATTTCAATTTTACCAATTCTTCATTTTAAAAATAATCGTTGTTAGCTGCGTATCTCTAGTGGATTGTGATCTTCTCTGAGGTAGGAACTCTGTACCCTGGCTTTCTTTTCTTTTCCCAAATTTCAAAGTTCTGAACACAACATCCTTCCTCTGTATTTGGCCTGACACATTGGCCTCCCTTGCTCTGTTCTCTGCAAGAGGCTGAATCACAGTCAGGACATACTCCTGAGGGTTTCTAACTTGGGGGCAAGAAGGCATAGTGGTGGTGATTTCTAATTGAACCTGGGATGGAAGAAGGTGAGGTGGGTTAGAACGTCTTTGAGAGTGGATAAGATATATCTAATGGGAAGACAGAGCTAAATATTGTCAGTAAAATTCCTGTCTCCAGTCTCCAGCGTGGAAGTTGTGAGGCCACCTTGCTTTTGCATGGATAATAGAAAACTCTGAACATTTATAGTTCTTAAAGTGACTATACTTGGCTTACTAGTGAAAATGGATATCATATTTAATTTTAGGACTTTTTTTGTACTCCTGTCTATAGTAGTCTAACTATTGAGAAAAATATCTAGGAAATACAAATGAAATGTGAATTTACTGTCTTTTCCCCACTATCTGTTTTACTCCTCTCTTTGGGGATTGTTTGGGAAATAGAATATACTAAGGTGAACTGATTGCCTCAAATGATAGGAATTTTAATTCTGTTATGGAGTCTGTTATCGGCATTTGTTTTTATAGAGTAAACATATATTTCAGGATTAAATCCTGTAAGTTGTATATTATGTAAATGTCTTAAAGTATTTAAATTGAATATATCAAGAAAAATATTTATTGTGTCCTTAATAATGCATTACTTCCTAGCATTACATCTTCATCAGTCGTAGAGGGTTTTGACTTAAGTTATTTTTTATAAAAATTATAGATTCTCTCCTTTAAAATAAAAACCCTCACTGATTAAATAAGCTTAATTCTAAAGAAAATTTCCTTATTCTATGACATGAATTACTGTTCAAAAGTCATTTTTAAAATTATTTATCTTGGGTTAAATGAAAAACACAGACTGCTTCTATTTCAGTTTAATCTGTGACTAATATCTTATTTTCAGGGAAGAATTTACGAGGTTTTGATTTCCCAGTTTACAAAATGAATTAGTTCCTGGACAATCATTTGAAGAGCTTTCCATGATACAATCTTGTGATTAACTTATGTGCATTATTTTCTATGAATCTTGGTATTTTGGTGCCATCTTGTGGCTTAGCTGTGTAATAACCTCAACACTCAAATACACTTTAATGTCCTGGTCAGGATAAGATGTGCTAGGAATTCTTTCTAAAATGCAAATCATATACTACTATAAATCTATGCTAAAAATGTTGAGAATAACTTGTTTGTTACTTGGTCACATGGTTAGACCAAGATAGTAAGGAATCTAATATATGCTTCTCAGTTTCTAAAATCTTTGTTTATGTTATTTATCCCTAGTTGTTGCTGTTTGAACGGTCTTGGATGAACAGATGGAAGTCTTCTGTTCTGCACGAAGGGGAAGGGAACATAAGGAGTGTGAAGTGGAGAGGCCATCTGATCGCTTGGGCCAATAATATGGTAAAAGCACGTCTCCGTCTTCCTAATGCTTGTTCGGTGGCAGAAGAGTGGCCTGATTGTTAGTATCATACCTGAAAGGTTAAAGAAACTAGATTGCTTTGGCTTCCATAATATAGTAATTCCCAACATATCCTGGACTCTATTTTAGAGTAAGAAACCTGAGGCATGGAGAGTAGCCAAGAAAATGAAAAGCCATCTTAATAATTGAAGGGCTGCACTGGGAATGTGGTCTTGAAAATACCATTTGCCTGTTGGCCAAGGACAGGTAACAGTTGATATGAAACAAGTGCAGAATATTGCTGATTTCTCTTTTACTCCCAGTATAATCAATCACAGGCAGAAATTCAGGCCTGCCTTTTAGAAAGTGGTTCATAATTTTCAGTGTGCACTTAAAGTTTACTCATTGTGAATTGGGGTTAACGGAAAGTTTTTTAAAGGGTCTTTTTGACATCTAGCATATCTTTTAGAATTTCAACGTATAATTTAGTAAATCAGTTTCTATTCAGCTTTAAATGGTAGAAATCTCCCCAGAATATGCCTTGGTATTCTGAACTTTTCTTACTCTTCCCGGGTCATAGTAAAAGTAAATAAACCTGTAGTCTCCTGGTTAATTTTCAGGTAATTGCTTGCTTGATGTTTCCTTTTGAGAACTTTAAAATGCCAGGTGTAGTTTTCTTTATATAGTTGGTCTCTCAGATTCAAAGCCTTTCTAAAAAAACAAACCTCATTTTTATTGGAATAATAAAATTAGAAATGTTACTTGTCTGTCATTTTGGAAATGTAGTTGTTGATATCTGTGTATTTTATATTTGAGTTGAATTTGAGTCACCACTGCTATCTACTAATAAAATCTCTTATGTCCAGAAAGAAAAGTGGAGGTTTTCTTGTGGTTTTGGTTCTCACAGGGTTTGTGGGGAGCAGAAGCTTTTCCTTTGCTTGACTTCTAGCCATGCTCAGTAAGCACTGTCAATATTTTTCAGTACTGGTTATCAGTGGTATGTAACAGGGGCTGTTAATAAATTTCATTTACTTTCCTTCTCTGAAGTAGAAGATGCTTACTGCAATTTTATTTTCCAGGGTGTGAAGATTTTTGACATCATCTCAAAGCAAAGAATCACCAATGTGCCACGGGATGATATAAGTCTCCGCCCAGATATGTATCCCTGTAGCCTCTGCTGGAAGGACAATGTGACGCTGATTATCGGCTGGGGGACTTCTGTCAAGGTGGTTTTGCTTGTCTTTTTAATAAGTCCATGTCATTATAGATCAACTGAGAATGGTCCACAGGAATATGAGTTTCTTGTTTTCTTTTGTTTTTTGTTTTAAGAGATGAGGTTTCACTATATTGCCCAGATGGTTCTCAAGCTCCTAAGTTCAAGCAATCCACCTGTCTCTGCCTCTTTCAAAGTGCTGGGATTACAGGCATGAGCCACCATGCTGGCCAGAAATATGAGTTGTTGAATGTCTTCTAGGACACAAATATTTTCACCTGAATATTACTGTAATTTAGTTACCATTTAATCAGTTATTTCATGTGCTCAAATTATTTCATGTGCATACATTTTAAGCTATATTTCTTTTTCTATGTCATGCAAAACAATTTGTGAACTTTTCCATGTTCAATGTGATAATACCCTTTTCGATCTTTTTTAAATTTCCTACAACCCAACTAGCCTTAGCTATTTATGGAACAAGTGGTTAGTTTTGTTGGTTAGTTAGGTTTTCTTCTCTTTATTATTCTTTCCACTTCTCTTAGCTTTGACCCTGTTTCTTCATTAGAGTTATTGGTGGTGGAGAGACAAGGTTAAAACTCAATCATCCTGCTGCTTGGTAATAATTTGATGGAGTAGAGGCTAAGACTTATTATCAGTAATAAGATCTGGGAATATTTTCTGGCATCTAAATATCTGACCCTTACGTGCCTGAGTAAATGAATTTGGCTGTTCTATGAAAGAGGACCCAAACCTCATTCACATTTATTTCATGCCTACTAGTCCTTCTGTTATATTAGATACTTCAGACCCAAGAGTTATTTGTGTCCTTTTAAAAAAACATGTAGCTTAACTTATGCAAAATAAGCAAAAAATTAGCTGAGGTAAAAATGGTATAAGAATACCCCAGTAATGGTCTAATGGAAGATCTCCAATTTTGGAGTCAGACAGACCTGAGATCAGTTCCAGCTTCTCCATTTCCTTCCTTTATGATTCCCTCTGAACCTTATGCCAACATCTGCAAAATGACGCTACTAAGTGTTCTCACATTATACATTTTGGGGAGGAAAAAACATGAGGTTGAGCCCACACAGTGCTTCACACCTGTCATCTCAGCACTCCAAGATGCTGAGGCGAGAGGATTGCTTGAGGCCAGGAATTTGAGCCCAACTTGGGCAACATAACAAGAACCTGTCTCTAAAAAAAAAGCCAGGTGTAGCAGTGCACGCCTTATAATTCTAGTTACTCAGGAGGCTGAAGCAAGAGGATTGAGGGTTACAATAAGCTATGATTGTGCCACTGCACTCCAGCCTGGGTGACAGAGCCTGGGTGACAGACCCTGTCTCTAAATAAAAAATATATATATATATTTTAAAATGAGGTGCTGCATATAAAGAACTTAGTATAGAATCTGACATATTGTAACTGTTTAGTAAATGTTAGCTGTCATTGCTATACTACCATAAAGGTCTAGAAAAATCAAGAAAGAGACAAGGTTATTTAAAATTTTCTCTGGAAAGAGAAAGCATAAGAATTATTCATGCAGTGGTTATTATTACCAAAACAAGCATTGTTACACTTGTGATAAGGTCCTTCTGGCCCTTATGTTGATATAATTCAGGTTCTCTTTTCTCATGTGCTGGGTAAACACAACTTGACTTAGGGTAAGTGGAAGGAAATGGTATCCAATAATCTAGGATAGAAAAAGTGGTTTCCCAGTTTCCCTATCTCATGGGTGTGGTTACTCATCCAATAAACTTATATTGTTGATATTTTAAAAATTCCTTAAATGGACCCGGTAGCTTTTTACTTTGTTTTAAAGTTATGATTTTCTTTTCCTATGGTGAAAGACAAGGAAAA
This sequence comes from Carlito syrichta, assembly GCF_000164805.1. Lineage (NCBI taxonomy): Eukaryota > Metazoa > Chordata > Mammalia > Primates > Tarsiidae > Carlito > Carlito syrichta. Next base: position 920,118 of record NW_007251302.1, on the reverse strand, counting down.
TTAGCCTATAAACACATATAACAAGTTCACTGGTGACTACCAGACATTCTTTCTCTAGTATGCTGAATAATGGCCCCAAAGATAGCAGGCCCTGATTCTTGGGACCTGCAAAACATTTTTTATATGATGATATATACAAAATAAGTGTTTATGGAAAATATATATCATCAATATTATGTAAGTATATAGCAGAATATGTGATTAAGAATCTTGAGATGGGGGCATTATCCTGTATTATCTGGCTGGGCCCTAAATGTAACCCCATGTATTCTTATGAGGAAGACATAGAGGGAAATGCTACCACAGAAGATGGGTAGGCAGTACCGCTTTGGAGGCAGGAGTTGGAATGATGTGACCAGGGAATGCTGGCAGCCACCAGAAGACTGGAGGGGGCGAAGAACAGATCCTCCCCTGTAATATTTGGTGGAAGTGCAGTCCTGCCAACACCTAGATGAATTTGATTTCAGATTTCTAGCCTAAGAACTCTAAGATAATAGATTTCTACTGTTTTAAAACACCTAATTGTGGTACTCTGTTCCAGCAGCTATGGAACACAAATGCTCTCTGTGCCCAAATTAAGACCCAACTTCTATAAGATTTGCATGTCAAATGTTTTGTTTTATTGAGGATTATTTTCTTTAGTCTGAATTAGTTATATGCGGACCACTGCTCAGTTTAGTATCTTAGCAAGTTCTCTTGAAGAAAGAGAAGTTAAAGGACATGGTTTTTCTTCAGAGAGAGAGGAATCTTATTGGGGAGAAGTAACTAGAAGCAGTGTAACACAGTGTGCAATTAGAGCTAACCATTTCACTTGTTCATTCATCTGCCCAGCAAACATTTACCAAGTGCCTCCTGTGTGCCAGGACATGTTCTAGTGTTGCAGGTATGTGAATAGACAAATGAATGAATTCCTTCCCCCTTGGGAGATTTACATTCTAGTGAGGGAAGACAGGCAAAAACAAGCAAGCAAGTAGACCATGTTGATGATGGTATATACCAAGGAGAGCATTTAAACAGGATGATGAAGTAAGGGGTTGGAGGCAAGTGCCTTTTAAATAGGGTGGTCTGGGGTGGTGTCTTGAATGACTAATGTGTCATTTGGGTGGAGATCTGGAGCCCCACCCATGTAACTGGGAGTGGGAGGGTGGGTAGGGCAGTAGAGGGAACAGCAGTGTAAAATCCTGAGGCAGGAGTATGTATTTTTGAGGAATAGCAAGGAAGCCATCAGAGTGAGGGGAGCAGGTATGGAGGAGAGAGATGTAAGTAGGAGTGGGGTGGGATGGGCTAGGGGGGTGGAGGAGCAGAGCATGCTGGGGCTCTCCGGCCTTTGTGAAGTCTTTGGCTTTTAATTTGCGTGAGATGGGATGCCAACAGAGGGCTATGAATAGTGGAGTCAGTTAAGTGATATGCCTTGAGTTTCAGAAGAATCACTGGCTGTGTGGAGCTAAAGAGGGGAGACCAATAAGGAGCTGCTGCAGTCACTTCAGTATAAAAGAGTGTCTCTGGTCATCATAATGAAGCTGGTGAGAAATGACTGTTCCTGGATCTATTTTGAGAGTAGACCCTGCAGTATTTGTGGACAGTTGGGTGTGAGTCTAAGATCATCAGTTACCTAAGGATCTAAAAGATGAAGCTGTGTTTTACTGGAATGGGATGACTGCTGATGGAACATATTTAGAGACAAAATGGCAGGAGTTGCTTTCCTTTGTGTCCACATGTGAGATGCCTGTTATCTGCCTGTGTGAATGGAGGAGACAGCTGGATGAAGCAGATTAGTGTTGATGCATGAGAACCCACCTTTTGATGGTGGGGGTTCTTAGAATCACTGATCTGCTTGTGTGCAGAACTTGAGCTTATAGTAGTACTCACTTAGTCACCTGCCTATACCTCCTGCTTCCCACCTATATGAGACAGGTGCTAAGATAAGAGTTCAGACTACAGCACTTAGGAGAAGTAAAGTAGAGCCATGCGCAGCTGTCAGTAATGTCTTGTATCCTTGTCCTCAGGGATTGTGACAAAACCAGCAAGGTGCAATCAGGACTTGGTGTGAGTTCTACCTCTGGCTATGTGGTCTTGGGTACTTCTCAGAGCCTCAGTGTCCTCATCTCTAGATTAGACATAATAATATTGACATCCAGAGGTGTATAAGGGTTGGAAGAGCCCCAGTTAGTCCTCAAGTTCTGTTAATACCTCTCAGATATCTCCACTTCTTTGTCTTCCTGTTAAGTCTCCCTGCCCCTCGTTTTATCCTCCTTGATTCTGTCCTCCTTGCTTCTGTCCTAAACAGTGCAGCTAGAATAATCTTTCTAGAGTGTAGACCAGGTGAGGTCAGTCCCCTTTTTAAACTTCTCAAGGAATTCTCATTGCCCATAGGATGACTGATCTTAAACCTAACTTTCAGAGGTCTGCATGATTTGACCTCTGTATTGTGCTCCAGCCTCTACTCTGTCCCCCTTTCCTCTCATGCTATTTCTGTCTGATTGAACTTCCACTTGAAGGCCCCAGGGTATCACATTGCCCTGTTCACCTGTCCTGTCTCTCCTTCTTCAGCTTACGTGCCACTTCTTCTAGGAAGGCTTCTTCCTCTGTCAATAGATGCCCCTGCTCTGTATGTCCCTGCCACATGTCAGTAAAGTGCCTTATTTCTATGTCTCTCCCATTGCACCATAATCTTAGGAAAATTACTGGGTCTTTACAAAGTCCTTAACTCAGGACTGGTGTCAGTAGCTGCCCCAAAAGTACTACCTAGTATTGGTATCATATTTGTTTTTTTGTCATACTTCATACCATTTGAAAGGCTACGCCTCATGTGCTTCTTTGAGCACGTTAAAACAATTTTTCATTGGACACTGTGGAATGTGGCTGTTGGACGATTTAGTAGTTTTGCAAGTAAGTTTGGAAAGAAGAGCGGCTCACTTATAAGCTCAAAAGTCTACCAAAAGGTGACTAAAACTGAGGAAAACTGAGGAAGTAGATGGGAAATTGTATGAGATGGACAGGAGGCAAATGACAAAAAACAATCAAGGGAAAAGAGAGCCAATCACTTCTAAGCAGAGGCTTAAACCAGCCATGGGTTTGCATCCTGCATGAGGGAAAGTGAGCACTCTCATACAGTCACTGAGTTGCTGCAATGCTGCTGGAAAGCAACCTGGATATACATAGATAATTAAACAAACAAGCAAAACAAAACCTTCTGAAAGGGGTACACACCCACTGGTATCAATTCTACTTCTAGGAATTTCTCCTAAGGAAACAAAAGTTTAAAAAAAATTTTTTTTTAAGTTGGAGTCTCACTCCATCGCCCAGACTGGAGTGCAGTGGCACACTCACAGCCACCCCAGTGCTGACTTGATAGGCTCGGGCGATCTTTTCGCCTCAGCCTTCCAAGTAGCCAGAACTACAGGTGGGCGCTATCACACCTGGCTAATTTTTTATTTATTGTAGAGATGAGGTCTCACCAAATTGCCCAGGCTGGTCTCAAACCCATGGGCTCAGGCAGTCCACTTACCTTGGCCTCCCAAAGTACTGGGATAACAGGCTGAGCCACTGAACCTGTTCAAAAATTTTATATGCAAGTAGGTTGATTGCACTATTGCTTACAGTAAAGATAGATAGAAACAGAAAGCTACTGCCCTAAAAGGGGATTGAGTATGTTAATTATAGTATATGCATATAATAAAATACAGTCAACCCTCAGTACCTGTGAGGTATTGGTTCCAGGACTCCCTACTGCGGATACCACAATCCACAGATGCTCAAGTCCCTTATATAAAATGATATAATATTTGCATATAACCTACACACATCCTCTTGCATACTTTAAATCATCTCTAGATTGCTTATAATACCTAATGCAATGCTTATACATCACTTCATTTGTGAGGATTCAACAAAGTACTTGGCCCACAGCAAATTCAAGCTTTGCCTTTTAGAATGTTATAGAATTTTTTTTTCCTGGATATTTATGATTCTTGGTTGGTTGAATGCATGGATGTGGAACCCACAGATACGACGTTCCCACTCTACTATAAAGATACTGAAGAATTATGTTGTGGAAGAATATATCGAATCATTTGTATTAAATTGTTAGGTTAATAAAAATAGCTTTCATAAAAAAGATTTTTTGGCATTGTTTAGGTTTTTTATTTTGTTTAATTTAAGAAAATAAGTAGCCAGGAATCATTTTATTTCTACTGTGGAAAAATTGTCATTAATTATTCAAGATAAATCTTTAATCGTACAAGGTAAATTAAGGTTTCATATGATTTGGAAATAAAGTACCTTTCAAAAGTTAAGTAATCTTACTAACCTCTTAATCTTTTACATGAACTGAGTTTAATTTTCACATTACCACTTGTTTATATTACTTATATAATATTTAAGCAATTATTTGAAAATCATGTGAAATGACTAAAAGACAAAGGTCTTCAATGCCTGAATAAGTAAAATTATATCAATTAAAATTGCAAGTTACCTTCTTCAAAAAAAAATATTAATGGCTTGATCATCATTGTCTTCTTTTATCACACAGTTGTGAAAATGAATTTACTTGCAATTTTTATTTCTCTTGTCTTTGATGTGGTAGCAAATATACTACTATTCACCAGCCTTAAGCCTTAAGCTCACATTCTCGATCCCATTCTTCAGAAGCTAATGGGTCACCATCTTGACACTGGGTAGCAGGACTTCCCTAAGGTCACTGAATAAGAAGGGCCACCAACTCATTAGCATCTGCTCTAATCCTGGCAGAACTGGCCAACAAATCAATCCCTCTCACTTGTGCATTCATTCTGATTTGTAACAGTAACAAGACAAGGCCTGGATGAAAAGCATGAAGAAATTGACTAGAGATATTCTAAAATAGTTATAATTTTCCTTCCATAGACAACCAGGGAGTTTATATCTTTGACACAGAACCCACATAGACTCAGTTTCTCTATGCAGTTCTTGCTTCCTGTAGTTTTATTTTAATTTTAGATGAAAATGAAAAAGATATGATTACATTGAAAACATCAACGTCTGAAGAACTGTACATGAGGAAAATGCAATGAGAAATAATGGTATTCTCTTTGTGCCAGGACAATGAATAATACTTGTTTGCCCCTTTGAGTTTTTATGTATTTTAGAATTTTTTGTAGTCTAACTATACTTAGGGTAGGAGCTATAAAAGAACACTGTTTTTTGTTTTTTTTCTTCAAAAAAGGAAAAAACCTGATCACTGACAGAAATTGTACCTGCATCAGTACTTGATTTCAGGTTCAGTCTTACCTAGATAGCTGAACTTATGTAAATTTTTCTTGTTTCTTTTTACAAAATAGAATACATTCACTTCAGAGAATACAGCAAAGAAACTAGAAAATATCCATAGTCTTATCACCCTAAAGCAAACATTGTTAGTACATGGATGTGTTATCTGGTGTGCTCTTGTGAGTGGTAGATAAGATAGGTATAGATTGAGATATAAATGCAGATTTCTACCCAAACTGTGTACAGACAACTTAAAATAGGGATTGGCAAACATTTTCTTTAAATAGCTTGTAGTAAATACTTTAGATTTTGCAGGCTCCTTAAGTTTCTTCTACTGCTTTTTGTTTTCCTTTCTCCCCTCCCTCTCTCCTCCCTTCTCCCTCCTCCCTCTCTCTATTTCAACTCTTTAAAAATGTAAAAACTATCCTTGCTTAGCTTATGGGCCATAAAAATAAAAACTACAGGCTAGGGGCTGTAGTTGCCATTCCCCGATTTAAATTATGTAGCGCATTGATTTTCATATATTTGAGATAAGAAGAACATGTGTCACTTTTGCAAAGTATTATTAAACAACAGTAAGATAAATTACTAATATTTAATCAGAAACACAAGATCTAATATGCAGATTGCTCGGATTAGCCATGGGGTATTTTTGATTATGTACTTTATTTGGATGATAATAGAAAGAGTTCTTGAATTGCAAAAAATGGGCCATTGGAAACATGTTAAACTATCTTATAGTTTCCTTTTTTTCCTTTGCCTTTGAATAAGAATTCTTGAAAGGATCAAGTTGGAGAATATAAGTAATGGATGCTGTATGTCACTCAAATTAATTTCTGTCATTTAAGCCATAGGGTAGATTGCGTGCACTCCATCTTTAGTGCTATATGGTTAATTTAACAGAAGTATCTTATATTGAATAAAATGTTATGAAGAATATTCCATCAATTGAATAATCTAACCTGTGAATTTATTTTCCAGATATGTTCAGTGAAGGAACGGCATGCCAGTGAAATGAGGGATTTGCCAAGTCGATATGTTGAAATAGGTATGGCTTCACCACTTGTCTTCTCTGGGTGTAAAACTTGAGTGTCCATTTTATTCAGTGGAAACCCTAAGGTCACCTTATTCTTCATGGCTCATCACTTGGTACCTTCATAAAATAGAGCAAGTGGCTTTTAAGTTTTACAGTTTCACTATTGGGGAGCCTTTTTAAAAAACTATTTCTGATTTCCATACAGTAATTTTGTAGTATAGCTTTGAAGCTGGGTTTGGGTTTTGTTATTTACCACGTGGACTTTGGACACATTTCTGTATGCTTCAGTATTCTCATCTGTAAAATGTAGAAAAGAACGTTTGTCTCATAAGCTGGTTGTGAGGGTGGTAAGAGGTAATTAATTCACATACCTACCACAATACTGACACCTGAACCTGTCAACTTGACTCTTTTAAATATTCATTTTCATCATCACTGATCTGCCCCAAAATGCAATAGTCTTTTATCTTGACCCCTGCAACAGTCTCCCACCTGGTTCATCTCCTTCCAGTATGGGTTATGGCTCTCATCTAATCCTCCCACTGCAATCAAAATGCAGATCAAATTATGTAGTTAGCCTTCATTGTCCTTAAGATGCAGATGGAACTCCAGCGTGAACCACAGGGTCTTGTATTGACCCTTACCTGCCCACCTAGCTGCAACTAACACCATGCTTCTCCTTGATGTCCGTGCTGCATCCACACTGACCTTTTTCCACCTTCCTTACTCCTCCTTCCCCTCTGTCTAAAACAATCTTCTTGCCTGTTTTCATTTCACTGACTCTTACTCATCCTAAATAATACTCCACCTTGAATGTTGCTTTACTGGGAAAATCCACTGGACCTCTTTCACAAGGTCAAGTCCTTCCATTTTAGGCATGTATAATACCTCAGACCTCCCCTTTCCAGCACTTGTCATGGTTGCAACAATTCTGTGATTATTTAAGGCATTTCTGTCTCTTGTACCAGACTGTCACCTCCTTGCAAGCACACACTGGGTCTGTTTTGCTCACCATTTATATCTCAAGAACTTGGCACATAGTATGTGCTAAATACAATTGAGTTGAATTAATCAGTGACTGTGAGAAACAATTATTTGGAGAAGTATGCCATGGATAATATACCGTGGCTTTTATAACTTAGTTTCATACTGAGCTGCAAAAACTATTCTGAAGGAAAAAAAAAAAATTTTGCTATAAGTCATCTCTAAAATTCATTTGCTCATTTAGATGGTAGATGTGGAACATAAATTTTATAGATCATTATGACAAGGTGAAAATGAAATAAATCATTTGCACATGACTATATTTCTAGAAAAAGAAAGCTGTCCTTTACCTACAAGACTAAGGTGGTTATAGCATTTAAATCTGGACTATTTTGTACTTGAAGTCAGAAGTTGGTGGTAGGGTTTTAATAATTTTTTATTTTACCTCAGAAGAATAAATATATAGTTGAAATTGCTCAGAGAACGGACAAAATAGGTAGATGCAGAACATAATAGTGCTGTGAAAAACTAAGGAACAAGATAAAAGAGAAGACTGATAACTAAAAGATACAGATAATTGTCTCAGTATCTCTTTCTTCTTTCCCGCTCTTTCCTTGCTTTCCAGAAAAGAAAAACCTCTGAACATCTCAATGCATAGTATCCCAAGAGATAATTATTTGAGAATTTAAATACAAACAAGTTAAAAAAAAACACAAAACTTAAAAAAAAAGTTATAAGGATGTGAAAATCACCAGGTTGGTCTAAAAATGCAGCAATTGTCATCATTTCACTCTCTTGGCAATCTTTGAAGTGCAAGTAGCATTCTTCTCATTCTATTGATGAAGACATTCAGGCTCAGGGAGGTAAATAACTTGTACGAGATCTTACTACCATGACATTAAAATGGATAGAATATAACTCTATAGAATCACCAGAAAGCTTCCCAGGAAGCTAGCAGTTTGCTCAAGTGTATGATCTTGATGAGGCTACTTAAACTTCTTGACCATGCTTTTCTCACCAGTTAAATTGAGATGATAATACCTGCCTTTCAGGATGGTTGCGAGAAGTAAACATGACACAGGTAACTTGCCAAACATGGTACGTGGCACACAGTAGATACTCACTAAATCATGGTGGTTATTATCACTGTGCAAACTTCCATCCCAACTCTGTGACTGCTAATAGTTGGCTCAGTGGTGGCCCTATTAGCCCAAAACCCCAGGGTCACATTATTGTAGTGTAGTTCAGCTGTACTATAATTTACGTGGAATAGACCATGTGCAGGTACTAACAGTATCCCATTACTGACATTTCCCTACCATGGTTAATGGTTAAGTACAATTTTTCCCCTCTTGAGAGAAAACTTTTAAGAATGTAAGTCATTTCCACAGCAGGAGGCAAAGTGGGTAAGAGTCCTTGAGTAGGATAATGGAAAGGGAAATATTAAGAGGTCTGGATTACAATTTGCTTTAGCCCTGAATAGTGGGAGCCATTGCTCTTTAGTAAATGAGGTGAAAGTGCATTAAGGTTAAAGAAGTATTTATGACTATACATTTCCTAGAAGCCAAATGTTTATAACTCTTTCTTAAAACCAAAATCTCATAAATAGCACAAAAGTTATTCCTGTCAATAGGATATTGATTTACTCTTGTAAATAAAAAATTATAATAATGATGATAATAATAAAAATTAAGCTTACTGACCAATCACCAACTCAGTTCTCTGTACATAGGGATTTGGGGATGTAATTTTTTTTCTTCCAAACTGCATTGTTAAAAATAAGTGCTTGCTCTACTTATTTGAACTTTACCTAGGTCTCTTGTGTTCTCACAAAAGTACCCTAACCCTGTGATACTTTTCACCAAAGTCTTCCATGATCTCTATGGAATGGTAGTTGGAGAGCTGATATTGTGTTGCTGGGAAATGAAGCCAATGTTTCTGTGTCATTTTCTGGACATCTGTTAGGGGCAGATGACTTACATGCAAGGAATCAGTGATTGACTGCCTACTCTTGATTTCATATGGAAGTTTCTTTAAAAATTAATAACTGAGATAAACAACGATATGGGGAGCTATATAGAGTGACAGAGAAGCCAGGAAGAAACAGAGGGAAGAGAAAAGAAAGGAAATTTTTTTTTTACTTTAATTAAGTAGTAACTGTGGTCTTAGAACTTAGCTCATCGTTCTTTTTATTTATTTATTTATTTTTAGCCTCTTGATTGATTGGGAAAACAGCAACCTGGAAATCTGAGATCTGTTTGCGTGGTGATGGAGACTTGTGAAATCATTCTTTCTTAGATCTAAGTATCTCTTCATCTACCTGTTATCATTTCTATTCGGCATACAGGTTACAGCAGAGGGATCTTTTTTTTTTTTTTTTATGCACAGTGAATGACATGGTTTCATCTCTTAGTCTAAGTCTCAGAAGAGATTATGATACCTGGTATCATTCACGATGACTTCATTTATTATTTAGTCAGGGTCTCACTCTGTCACCCAGGCTGGAGTGCAGTGGCATGATCACAACAATCACTGCTCACAGCAGCCTCGACCTTCTGGGCTCATTATTCCACCCCAGCATCCCACGTAGCTGGGACTACAAGTGGGCACCACCACAACACCCAGGTAATTTTTTTTTATTTTAAAGTAGAGGTTTCACTATGTTGCCCTAGTTAGTCTCAAACTCTTGGGCTAGTCTTGAACTCTGAGGCAATCTGCCTGCATCAGCCTCCCAAAGTGCTGGGATTACAGGCAGGAGCTACTATCCCCGGCTTCAATATGTTTTTATTTTAGAGTCTAGCTATGAGCCGGGCTCGGTGGCTCAGCCTGTAATCCTATGCCTTTGGGAGGCTGAGGTGAGTGGATTGCCTGAGCCAGCGGGTTCGAGACCCACCTGGGTAGGCGAGACCTCATCTCTACAATAAATAAATAAAAAAAAATTAGCCGGGTGTGGTAGCGCGCGCCTGTAATTCCGGCTACTTGGAAGGCTGAGGTGGAAGGATTGCCGGAGCCCAGCACATCGAGGCTGTGGTGGCCGGGAGCAGCCACTGCACTCCAGTCTGGGCGACAGAGTGAGACTCCAACTCAAAAAAAAAAAATAAAAAGAGTCTAGCTATGTATGGTTCTCTGTTCTGTTATAGATAGTTTAGCTTAAATCTCTATAATCTATTTTTCTAGTCTGTATTGAATTTTCTTCTAACATTTTATTATGAAATTATCTTTAAGTACAGAAAAGTAAGGAATTTTACTGTGAACACTGTTGAACCGCCTAGATTCTGCAACTAAGATTTTACTGTATTTGCTTTATAACATATTTATTCACATATCCATTCCTTCTCTTGAGAGGATTGTAAAAACTCTTTTTCACACAGTGCTGGAGACTAAGGTTTTTGTTGTTAGGAATGGAATGAATATATTTTTTTCTCTAATAAGTAGTGGTAACAAATCAGAAGCACCTGAAGTAGCAAATATATTTTGTTCCTACATATCAGCAATCACCAGGCACAGTGCTAACTAAATATGTCCTTTAATCTTCACAGTATCCCAGTGAGTAGGGGCTATTATCCCATTTTAAAGGTAAAGAATCTGATGTTGAGAAGGGCCAATAATGCTCAAGATTATTCTATTCATAAGCAGAGTTGGCAGCTTTTAAACTCAGATGTGCTTAGTTTTTACGCTGTTGCTCATAAGCATGTTACCACAAAGTTCTTTCCATGCATTTCCTCTGCCTAACCCCTGACCCTAGTTTATTGCCATAGGAACTGTGAGAAGGACAGAGGCTTGCTCCAGACATTCAACCCATGGGCTCATCCTCTAGAATCCAAAGACCTTTTTTATATACCAGAGATAGTGGCTGCTTACCTGTTCTCTAAATGGTCAGATGAGATAGAAAGGTAGAGGGTTTGTATTTTTTTATTTGGTTCAGAGAAGTATCTCATTTGGAGAAGTAGGAATTTTATTTTCATTCATTTTATTCTGAGACTGACAGCTCTTCTTCATTGCCTCTCTTCCAAATTATTAGAGAACTTCTAGAATCTCTAGCCTTGGATGGCTTTCAAAACTGTTTCTAAGGAAAGAGAATCAACCCCTAACTATGGTTCTTTCAGCTCTTTTACAAAAAGAAAAGCCATTGTTTGCTGTTTTTCAGTGTTTGACTTCAATTTTGTTGATGCATTAAGGTAGTCTCACGTTGACAATATAGAGTGTAACTATTTGGTTTGAACCTTTTGGCTAACAGGTCCTTGACCATTTCCTCTTCTTTTGTCTAGGCAGCGTGCAGTAATTGACTCGCTAATGTTCCTCATTTGTGCTGCTTCATAAGTGCTGAAGTTTAGTAGATGAGATAATCGTATCATTTTAGTGTTACCACTTAATTGACAATAATTTGTTGAATATTTATTAGAAAATATGGAATTGCAAACTAAACTTGTTTTGAATAGTTTCTGACCCTTATATACTATTGGCTCCTGTCTGATTTGAATGTTTTTGTCCTTTTGTGCGTTAGCCATTTTCTTTCAGTTTGGCTTCCTTGCAGCAGGTCTTCTCCATAACTTGCTGACACGAATCATTGCAAAGTCACTTTTACTTTAATGTGTCTGCTTCATAGCACAGCCCTGAAGCTGTTGATTTCCAAACGTATTTTCAGTCATCAGTGGCCATGCTGCCAAAATGTCCAAACTTACTGAAAAGCCTCTAGGCATTATATCCAGTTGATTATGAAATACTAATATCTGGTGACTGAGGATGCAGAATCTTTTGGAAACAAGATACTACCTTGAATTTTTTTCACAAGTGAACATAAGAAAATAAAGGCAATTGTTCTTATTTATAAGTTGCTTGACAGCTTTTATTGTTTGTTTCTCTAGATCTATAGGGTATCACTTTATTTAGCTTTAACAAAGAGACCAAATGTCGTATTTAGCTAATGGACATTTTGAGACCAACAAAGGAACAAAAAGAGTCACAAAAAGGGGGGGAGGGGCAGTGCAAGTTCTGTGTCCTCTGCAGTAGCATGACACATCAAGAGAAGGACTGGAGTACCCTGGCTGCATGCAGCAGAATCACCAAACAATTGTCAAGCACTAACTTCTGTTTTTGCTACCTGCAGTGTGCTTTTAATCTGAGCACCTCTGTGTTCTGACTTATATTTTCTACTGTGACTTATATCTGGGAAAAATAAGACTTCAAATTTCTACTTCTGTTACCTGCTACTTGTGACTTTAATATAGTTACTTAACCTCTCTGAGCTTCAGTGCTCCTCTAAAATAACGATAGGGTTGTTAGTGGTGGGAGGGTATATTGTAAGTAAAAAAAAAAAAAAAATTAACATACTGCCTCTCTGCATAGTAATGTTCGTTAAATGGGAGTGCTTGTTAATATTAGTATTGTATTTAGTAACTTAGAGAAAAATAGTCGTTTCTTTTTTTAAAAAAGGAGAAAAGTCTTTGCTGTGTCACCCAGGCTGGAGTGCTGTCATAGTTCGCAGTCTTGAACTCCTGGACTCAAGCAATTCTCTTGCCTCAGCCTACTTAGTAGTTAGGACTACAGGTGCATACCGCCACATCTCAGCTAGGTTTTTTGTTTGTTTGTCTCTTTTTGTAGAGATTGGGCATCAGTCTGTTTCCCAGATTCCATCAGTCTGTTTCCCAGTCTGTTTCTTGGATTCCTGGCCTCAAGCAGTCCTCCTCCCCCAACCTCCCAAAGTGCTGATATTATAGAGTAAGCCACCAGGAGCAGTCTAGTGATTTCTTCTCAAGTCAGAAGACTAAGCTATTGTGTTTCATAAAATTAAGTGAAAGAAAATTTAGAGAAGATATAAATGAAGATTTACTGAATTATTCTGAAGAGATTAATGTATTTCATACTGAAGAGATTAATGTATTTCATGCTGTATTTCTCAGTAAAAAGTATTTCCAAGCCAATGTATGACAAGTAATATTCAAGAATATTGATTTAAATATTCTCTTATAGGTATGAATATGCAGATAATAAGTGAGATAACCTAGTTGTGAATTATTTGGGGGTTAGTCTTTTATTTAAATAGGATCTTGATTTCTATTATAAGCTAATAGGGCTTTTTTGAAAATTGTGGGAGTTTTTGTTTTTAAAAAATTGAAAATGGTATTTCTTTCTCATGTTATAAGCATTGGTCTGGTTTCGTGCTGCTGTTTCTGCCCCCATCCACACCTCCCCTGAAATTAAATTTTCCTGCTTTATACTATTTCTTGCTTTACACCGGTTCCCATTTTTTGCATATAGCAAGTGGTATTTTAATTATTTCTTTAAATGCATAGACTCATGATCTCCTTTAAGTCAGGGTCAAGGTCTTAGTCATCTTAATACTTCTGGAAGAGTGTCCTATACATAATTGTTGTTCACTTATTCTGTAATGAATTAAGTTCTTGATAACCCCCAGAGATTGTCGACTCAAGGTATAAGACACTTATTTCCCGTTAATTTTTATTTGTCACATGGTGTTCATTCTGAAACTCTTAGTGTGTGTGCTATTGAGGGCCAACTTTATTCATTTATTTGTGTCACTAGCCCTGACCCTATTGCCCCTTGACTCCATCCCCAATATAAACTTGATGTATAACACCAATACATTAATATTTTGTGGTTGGAGGATTCTGGGAAGATGGTGGTGGTAGCAGCATAAGTTTTCAATCTACCTGTGTCCTCACATAAAATCCGAACAACTAGATCCCAAGCCAGAAACCTACAGACAACATTTACAACAAAACTGAATGATAAAGGTAGTACAAAGACACAAATGGTTGGAAAAAATACCACTGATAGCCTCAGGAGGAAGCAGAGGGGAGCCAAGGGTCATTTAGCAGACTTGAGGCCAGGAGAACTCCAAGGTAGTTGGGTGGCGCTCACTGGAAAGGACAAGCCACTCTGAGAACAGTAGGCCCGTGGCCTGCAGGCAGGTATTTGTGACTGGGTGGCCCAGCAGTCCCTAGGGATGCTCATACAGTGGAGTGGCCAGGGCCTCCTGCCAGGACAGGGCAGCTGAGTAGATGCTGCTGGAAACAGAAGAAAGCCTGAGAAGGACCAGGACAGGAGACCAAAAAAAAAAAAACAAGTGAGAAGATCCCAGCAACAGTGGGGAAGAGCATAACCAGAAAATCTCAGAAAGCAAGTGGCCAGATTTTCATGCCAAATGGAAACAACAGAAGAGGGAACTCTGAGGGTTTGAAGACAGGCTTTTCACCTAAAAAATGAGCACCAGAAAAGTACTAAGTTCAAATCTAAACTAAGTTTTAAGAAAAAATGAGTAAGGAGCAGGCACTCTAGAAAGGCATACTTACAAAATAGATGACAAATGTAATTTCCTGTTTTAGAAGAGGTACATCTTTAAAAAGTTATGTAAGGGGAAAGAACAATAGAAACCAAACTTTTTTTTTTTTTTGAGTTGGAGTTTCATTCTGTCACCCAGACTGGAGTGCAGTGGCACGCTTCCTGCCACCACAGCCTCGACCTGTTGGGCTCTAGCGATCCTTCTGCCTCAGCCTTCCAGGTAGCTGGAACTACAGGCGCATGCTACCACTCCCGGCTAGTTTTTTTGATTTATTGTAGAGATGAGGTCTCGCCACATTGCCCAGATGGGTCTCGAACCCGTGGGCTTAGGCAATCCACTCACCTCGGCCTCCCAAAGTGCTGGGATTACATGCTGAGCCACCAGCCCAGCCGAAACCAAACTATAAAAACCTTAAATGAGGTAACAGACTTCAGGAATTATTTACAAATAAAAGCTCATTTCAGAAATGAAGACTGAATCAGAAGGAATGCAAAATGTAGTCTCTTAAAACAATAGTCGTGTGTTTGATAGTACCTAACTATTAGAATCATACTATTGTAATATTTGTATATTTTTCCACTGAATTTGCTATCAGATCTTTGGGGTCCAGTTTAATTAAATGTGTGTACTTTTTAAGTGATGCAATATTTCTTATATATTAAAAAAATAAATTTATTGTTTTTCTCTGACTTTTTATTTCACTTAGGAAATGATGTTTCACAAGACAAGGCTGTCCACTCTCACCCCTCTTGTTCAGCATTGTGTTGGAAGTCCTAGCTCGGGCAATTAGACAAGAGAAGGAAATCTGGGTATCCAAATAGGAAAAGAGGTAGTCAAGTTATCCCTCTTTGCTGATTATATGATCCTATACCATGAAAATCCAAGAGAGTCTGTCAAAAACCTGCTTACACTGATAAAGGTCTTTGGCAAAGTCTCAGGGTACAAAATAAATGTGCAAAAGACAGTTGCATTCCTATACACCAATAACAAGCAGGCAGAGACCCAAATTAAAAGCACAATCCCATTCACAATAACCACACAAAAAATGAACTACCTCGGCATCTTCCTAACCAGAGAAGTGAAAGACCTTTAATGAGAACTACAAGACACTGCTCAAAGAAATCCAAGAAGACACAATGCTCATGGATAGGAAGAATCAACATTGTTAAGATGTTCATCCTACCAAAAGCAATCTACAGATTCAACGCAATACCCGTTAAGTTACCAACATCAGTGTTCTCAGACCTGGAAATGACAATACAGTAATTCATAGGGAAACATAAATGACCACAAATAGCCAAAAGAATCCTTAGCAAAAGAAACAAAGCAGGAGGTATTACACTTCCAGACTTCAAACTTTTCTATATCAAAACAGCCTGATACTGGTACAAGAACAGACACATAGATCAATGGAACAGGATAGAGATTCTGGAACCAATGCCTCAGTTTCTCAACCAACTCATCTTTGACAAAGCCTCCAACAACAACCATTGGGGAGAGGAGAACCTATTCAGTAAATGGTGCTGGGAAAATGGCTGATCACATGCAGAAGATTGAAGCAGAACCCCTATCTATCACCATACAGAAAAATTAACTATAAATGGATCAAAGACCCAAACGTAAAACTTCAAACTATAAGAATCTTAGAAAACGCAGGCAACACCCTTATGGAAATTGGAACTGGCAACCTATTCCTATTCAGAACCCTAAATGCCCATACCTTAAGAAATAAGGTAGACAAGTGGGACCTCATCGTACTAACGAGCTTTTGCAAAGCAAAAGAAACCATCAAGAGAGCAGGGAGACAGCCCACAGAATGGGAAAAAATATTTGCCAACTGTATATCTGACAAAGGCCTAACATCTAGGATCTAAAAGGAACTCAAATGCGCCAAAAGAAAAAAAAACAGCCCCATTAAAAAGCAGGCAAAAGACATGAATAGACAGTTCTCAAAAGAAGATATATGGACAGCCAACAGACACATGAAAAAGTGCTCAGCCTCACTCATCATCAGAGAAATGCAAATCAAAACCACATTGAGATACCACCTAACTCCACTAAGATTGAACTTCATTAATAAAACAACAACAGATGGTGGCAAGAATGTGAAGAAAATGGAATGCCTCTACACTGCTGGTGGGAATGCAGACTAGTGCAACCTCTTTGGAAGAAAGTGTGGTGATTTCTGAACTAGAAATTGACCTTCCATATGACCCAGCAATTCCCCTATTGGGAATATACCCAGAGGAATTCAAGTCATTCTACAAAAAAGATACCTGCACACATATGTTTGTTGCAGCTCTGTTCACAATAGCAAAAACTTGAAACCAATCATGCTGCCCTTCAAAGCTGGACTTGATAACAAAATGTGGTACATATACACAATAGAATATTATGCAGCCATAAAGAAGGACATATGTATGGACTTTGCACAACTTGTATGGATTTAGAGTCGATCATACTCAGTGATCTATCACAGAAACAAAGAACAGTACCATATGTTCTCACTCACAAGCAGACCTTGAACAATTATAATACTATAAGAAAATGATTGGCAGTAGTGGGACACTGTCGGGAGGGGTGGTGGGATTGGCAGTTGAGGGAAACTGCTAGGGGAGGGAGGTGCATACTTCATCAACAAAAGGGCACCTGCATAATCAACATTTGTATACCTAACCCTGAAATGTACCCCACATCTTTATAATAAAAATAAATAATGTTTAGTCTTAACATAATCTGTATGTTTGCACCATTTTTTAAAAACTTCAAGATCTTTAATAAAATAATACCCCCCAAGAATGGTGTTTTATAATTACGGGTAGCATTCCTTTTAATCTTCATACTACTGTAATGCCTCAATTCTGAAAAATTTAAACCCAGTATTCAAAAGATTTATTGTTGTTAATAATGGTTTACATTCAGTCTTACAGGTTCCAAAATATCTCCATATAACCTAACTGTGTTTTTTTAAAGCTACTTAGGCCCAGTGTCACCCTTGAACATTCATGCTGCTATTATTGTTGAGTTCATTTTTGTTTGATAGAAATTTTCAAGTCTGAGTTCCCACATATTCTTTTCTAGTACTGATTATTTTGAAACACTTTTAGTACTGAGTCATTGAAAGTATGTTCAATTATGCTCCCTTTATGTTATTGATTGATTGATTGATTGATTGTCAGGGTCTCACTCTGTCAACCAAGCTGGAATGCAGCTGCACAGTCACAACTCAGTGCAGCCTCAACTTTCTGGGCTCAGGCAGTCCTCTGCCTCAGCCTCCCAAGTAGCTGGGACTACAGGTGTGCACCACTATACCCAGTTAATTTCTTGATGTTTTTTATAGACACGATGTCTCAGTATGTTGCAGACACTGGTCTCGAACCCCTAGGCTCAAGCGATCTTCTCGCCTTGACCTCTCAAAGTACTGGGATTACAGGCATGAGCCACTGCGCCCGGCCTATGTTAAATGAGCCCATCTAGCATTCACAGTCAGTGTGTCTTTCAGTTGTGTGCTGCTTTTTGCACCGGATAACGATGAATCCCGTATCCCTTTTTGCAGTGTCTCAGTTTGAAACCGAATTCTACATCAGTGGACTTGCACCTCTCTGTGATCAGCTTGTTGTACTTTCCTACGTAAAGGAGATTTCAGAGAAAACGGTAAGTGTTTCTCTCTAAATACAAAGGGATGTGAGGCTTCATTTCTAACATTACACCTGGATTAGTTGTCCATCAGAGGCGTCTACTATAATATGAGCAAAATTTTCTGACCTATAAAATAAGATTGGCAGAGATTACCCTGTATACCTATTTACCTTTCAGAAATCAACTCTGCCTGCCTTTGTTCTTTTTGCTGAGCCAAGAAGTGTCTTTTTTTTTCTTTTTTTTTCATCTCTTGGTATTTCAGTCAAAAGGAATGAAGGATTCCTCTTGCTAAAAGGCAAAGAGACTAAGCTGACACTGTGCATTAGCAGAAATGACAGCAATGAAGTTGATCGGCAGCAATAACAGGGGTCCCTGTGGTCAGAGGGAAGTACAGAACGGGCAGTTGATTGTTTTCTTTGGCCTGGACATATTTGTTTGCTTCCCAATGGCCTAGTCGCTCTAAGTAGTTTGATTATTGCTTTGAAATGAATTGTTCTTAACCCTTGGTTATTAGTGCAAATGACATTACATCAAAATGTATGTCCAATAGAAAGCAGCAGATCATCTAAATTTCCTTATACATGACATTAGAAGAAACCTATATATATGGCCCAGTGGAGAGGCATACATACTCAGACTCCCTTTGAAGCCGAGGTTGGCCTATTCCCAGCTTGAGTTTATTGTTGGAGTCCAGGGGTCCTGCCAGCAAGAGGATAGGGGTGACTTTGAGGCATAAGCAAGGAGAGCTTATTGTAAAGGATTTTCTTCTGGATACTGTATATAAAAGAAATTGCAATTGATTCTAGTCCTCTACAGTAAGTAGGCAAGTGGGCTCTCCTTGTTTGTATCTGCTCCTTTTTATTTTTTTCTTTTCAAATGGCAAGGAATAAAATGGGGGAGAAAAACCCTGGGAGCCCTGGTTTGAAGTGGTAGCTGCTCTTGAGCATTTCTCTGAGCAAGCACTTGCATTAGGAAGCCATCACTATAGTAACCTGAAACTCAGGGTGCCCATGTTGCTAGGCAATGAAATGCTGTAGACTTAAGTGAACACTCAGACTTACTAAAATCAATAGAGCTGGCTTCTAGCCCTATTGCAGGACATCAGTTTACTATTATTTTATTTATTTTTGGAAAAGAAAGAAAAGCAATGGCTCCTGAGGGAGGAAATACAATGCTTTTTGATGAGAAATGTGGGGAGGATTGAGAATATGATTGAAAGAAATAAAAAAAGAAGCAGTAAGATGACAAAGGAAAAGCCTAATAAACAATTGACCAAAGAAAGAAAGAAAACCTTTGATAATAAAAGAAAGTGTTAGAAGTAATAAAAACCAAAGACAGGCCAACCTCAGAACAGATTAGAAAATGAACTTTTCCCAGAGAAAGAAGTGAGGGTCTTGAAGATGTCTTGTAAATGTGTGCCAGTGTACATACTTATATTATAGAACACCACAGTGTATCTTAAAGCCTTAAACACAGGATAAACCTACAAAATTAAGACAAAAGGAATGAAGATGTAAGCTTTGAGCCATTCCCTTCCCCTCAGTTTTTTTGTTTTGAAAAGATGCTTTAGCTATATTACATAAAATTTGTTTCTGTATTATTCAGTATTATCCCCCCAAATATCTCCCATGTGATTCCTTTTCCATACATGCATGTTTTCACATAGTTGCAGCCATAGTCACTTGCTACGCTGTAGTACTCTGTTTTATTTTTATTTTTATTTTTATTTTTTGAGTCAGAGCCTCACTGTTTCACCCAGGCTGGAGTGCAGTGGCACAGTCACAGCTACCAGTCTCAACCTGCTGGACTCAGGCAGTCCTTCCACCTTAGCCTTGCAAGTATCTGGGACTATAGATGCGCTCCATTACGCCTGACTAATTTTTAAATTTATTTTAGAGACTAGAGGTCTCACCATGTTGCCCAGGCTGGTCTTGAACTCCTGGGCTCAGGCAGTCCTCTCACCTCAGCCTCCCGAATTGCTGGGATTACAGACGTGAGTCACCATGCCTGGCCTTATAGTGTTCTATTTTTATGAGCATTATTCCATTCTCTCTGCATATGTATGTGTAGTCTCCATCATTATTTTGTTGAGTAAGTAATTGTGTATTGTCTCATCTGGTTGGTACACCCTAATTTATTAAGCTGTTCCCACAGTGCTTTACTTTTATTCATTGATAAAGCACATGTGTGTTAGGAATTGTGCCAGGCACTGGGGATCAAAGATCAACAAAATCAAATTTCTGCTTTTAGGAAGTTCACAGGTAAGTGGGGCTTTTGACCAGGAATCAGAAGATAAAATGAGACGAATCTCATTACTGATGCTTTTCATACACATATAAAGGAGCTTTTTCTATGGTCTAGTGAGCTGGGGTTTTTTCCTCTTTTGCTCAAAATAATTTTTGCATTACTATTCTGATTTTGATATTTTGGTCATTGCTTCAGCAGTCAATTTTAAAATATTTTTATATATTTTGGTTTTTGCAGTTATTTCAAAATTGAGAAACTTCTTATTTTTCCACAGACTTGATACATTATAATATATAAAGTACTAGATTCTTTCTCTACTAGTTGATCTTTTATAGTTGTTTTAGTTTTTGAATGTTTTCAGTGTATGAGATACAAAGCTAGTGTAATTGCTACTCAGTTAACCTAAAAAAATTGGTCAAAGAAATCTAGGTTTATTCTTCCATTTTGGAAACTTGGAGAGCTTGTTATGGTTTGGATTTTTTTCCATTCTTTTTGTCTTATCTGTGTCTTCCCTGTACCAGTATCATACTGCTTTTTGTATTGTTGCTTTAGAAGGTGACTTGAAGTGTATGTTTTATGCCTGTATGCTGAATACTCAAAAAGCATGAACTTTAAAGTAAATAGACTTGATTTCACAATTCAAGATTCACCATAAGTCCCAGTTTTTCCACAAACCCTAGCCTCACCATTTATGTAACTATGATTTTGGTTAATTTTTTGATCCTTGATTCCCTCACGTATAAAATTTGGAACAGTAGTACTTAACTTTGCAGGGTTGATTTAAGAATTAAATGAGAGTAATCTGTGTATAATCGCCTGCTAGGTTGATTGAACTGTCACAGGTCCTGAGTGAATGTCAGCTCATCTTTCCCCTCTGTTCTGATCTAGAGCTGTGTATCCCAGAATTATAGTCACTAGCTATATGTGGCTGTTTGGATATCAACTAATGAAAATTAAATAAGATTTAAACTCACTTTCTTAGCCACACTAATCACATTTCATGTGTTCAGTAGCCACCTCTATCTAGTGTCTACTGTATTGGGCAGTGCAGATACAGAACATTTTCATCATCTCAGTAAGTTCTGGTTAGAAGATAGCTCTTAATCGTTGGCTTTTCAACATTACCAGTAAGTTTACTCAAAGTGACAATGATTTGGATAATGGAGCAGTTTGTGATATTGTCCTTATTCTTCCTCACATTTGTGTGGAAAAGATGTAATAAAGTTATATAAATATAAGGTCGCTGTCTTGGGCCACCACTCCCCTGGAAGGTGAGTGGGCTGCAATAGTACCTGTTCCCTTTATCTCATGCAAAAGGTCAGAAAATAATATGGTGTTAAAAGGCTGTTTGCAGTGGGCTGTTAGAAAGGTTTATTGATGTGTGTCAAAATGATAAGACTAAGGCAAGTATGGCTAACTAGATTTATTGAATATAATATATAAAAATGTAGTTAAAATGAGCCATTTCCTCTCTTTTTCTCCCTAGGAAAGGGAATATTGTGCCAGACCTAGACTGGACATCATCCAGCCACTTTCTGAGACTTGTGAAGAGATCTCTTCTGATGCTTTGACAGTCAGAGGCTTTCAAGAGAATGAATGTAGAGATTATCATTTAGGTGAGAGATATTAAAGATCTGGCTGATGTGATTTCTTATACTTATTTGTTTTTTCTCCCTCCACTCGACTTGCACTAAAGGGAATTTAAACTGAGATGCTAAAAGGATCTTAGAGAATATCTGGGCAGGCCTCTCATGTTGAAAATGAGGGCATCAGGCCCAGAGGTACTGCAGAACTTGGCCTGAGCAAAGAGAAAGGGTAGAGATAAGACCAGGCCCAAGGTGAGGATTAACCTCCTTATTTGTTCTTGAATTTTTTTCTATTTTCCTAACTATTCAATGTGACACTTAATGTGAAGAAGTAGGGCTCTATGGTTGTCGTACCACTCCCCACTCTTTACCCCTAGACAATTTGCTCTGGGGTAGCAGGGAAGTTGTTTTTCTTTCTTGTAACCAAGTGCTCAAAGTCTGGAAGAATCCTGGCACATACTAGCGAAGATCAGTGAAGATCTGATGAATGGATGGACAAATACACTTAGTCACTGCTCATAAATAAGGGGAGAACCATTACTATTTAGTACTATCAGGGCTAACATTCTGTGCTGGGGTGTTATCATATCCTTTTAAAACATATTGATGAAAATAGAACAGTTAAGCTTTGTAAGAATTCTTTACTGTTTTAAAAACAGTTGATATTTTTTGAGAATTTTTCAGTTATCATTTTGGCCAAAGGAATTGGAGAAATATTCTGTACATATTTGAACTTTCTTATATAAAGTCCCTAATCAGTTGAACTTGGGAGATAGTAACTGTGACTCACAACCAAAAGCATCCAATTTAGGTATTTTGCTCAGAGCAAACTCCACTACACACTTAGAGACCCTTCATACAGGTTTTATAATTGAATTCTGCGGGAAACCCTCAGATTGCCATTGTGCACAACATGCCAAAATGATAGATTATGTCCCCGGGGTTTGGGCGTCTGTCATTTATGCCTTAGGTGGCCTTGACCTTGATGAGGAGGAAACATTTATCGCCAACTGTGGGGTGTAATTGTTCTGTAAAAATAGAACAGTTCTGTAAATGGCCCTAAATAAAGTTTATTTACAGTAGATGAATTCTAATATGCAATAGACATGGAGAATTTTGAACACTATTTTTCAGGCAAAGTCAAAGTACAAATGCATTAAGCACAGTATTTTAAACCCATCTTATTTTTTTAATGTTTTTTAGTGTTTTCTTATTCTCTCCCTTCCCCCTCCCTTCCTCCTTTCCTTCTTTTCTTCCTTTCTTTTTTTTTAAAGTTTTACACGTAAACATTTTTAAAAGCACTGAAATATATTTTATCATTCTCTACTCTGTCTGCCATCCTTACCTTCCAACAAAGGTGGACAGTTGTCTGTTTACTCTTAGTTGGGTAGCCTAGCCAGATCCCCTGGAGTCATTGCCAGGTTTTCTCCTGTCGCGTCACCACGTTGTTCTTTTCTCTCATCTGTAGAATACTCTGAAGGGGAATCACTCTTCTACATTGTGAGTCCAAGAGATGTTGTAGTGGCCAAGGAACGAGACCAAGATGACCACATTGACTGGCTCCTTGAAAAGAAGAAATATGAAGTAGTTTTGATTTTACTTTCTTGAAGATATTGACTGGTTTATAACATAGGATACAATTTTTTTGTTGTAAATATTTTATATAGTCAAATTAGAGTGCCTCAAGCCAAAATTATGTAGGAGGTTAATAACTTTCCAATACCCTTTTCAGAAATGAGGGTTTCTATTAAATGGAGTAGGGTTTGGGGGTAGAAGGAGGGAGTGAATTAGATTCAGCCTGTTGAAATGCTTTTTTCAGTAGAGCCAGGGTCTTGCTCTGGTGCCTAGGCTGAAGTAGAATGATGCAATCATAGCTCACTGTAACCTTAAACTCCTGAGCTCAAGTGATCTTCCTGCCTCAGCCTCCCAAGTAGCTGGAGCTATGGATGTGCACCACCACACCTGGCTAATTTTTAAATTTTTTTTTAGAGATGGAGTCTCACTATATATCCCAGGCTGATCTCGATCTACTGACTTCAAGCAGTCTTCCTGTCTCAGCTTCCCAAAGTGCTGGGGTTACAAGCATGAGCCACTGTGCCAGGCCAAAATTCTTATTTTGTGATTGTTTTTTCCCAGGGAAATTAAAATAGAGCTAGTATTTCAGAGTTGTCTTTTTGAATATCTTAGTGGAATCATTCATTTTATGCTTTTCACATTAATATTCACTTAGGATCTTTTGAACTACTAGTTTGGGTAGAATGATGATGTTGCCCACTGCATTTAGTCTTGGTTTAGACTAATTTTTAATAGATGCTCCAGCATGACATTTTTTTAAAGAGAAAAGTAAACATTTTTCAGCTTTAATACCTACAAAGGCTTTATTGTGTTGGTTTAGTTTAGAGGAACTCCGTAGATGAGCTTATATAGTAATCAACTAAAAACAATAACAAATAGTCTACCTACTTGTTTCACAAAGTTAGTAACTCCCTGGAGGAATTCAGGAATTTTTTTTCATTTATAAATTATTTAGAGTCCAAGAACTGCTACCTAGTTCATAACCCAGTTATTATCATGTTGCTTTAGAATGAGTAGTTTCTTTTTTTAAAACAATATAATATAACATGATGTTCAAAAATCTAGTTGTTTCTTAAAGAAATAAGTTTGTTTTAAACATTTATATTCAAGTAACACTTGTAAGCTTTCCAAAATAAAAGCAAAACCAGAGACTTTCAAAAACTTAATTGCAGTTATATATAAAGGCATGCACACAGTTTTCATTTTTACTGAAACACAAAGGGGAAATGCCCCTTTGTCAATAGATGTCACAAAGATTTAGAATAACAGCTGGCTTTTTTTAATGGAGACTAGGAGAGTTTGTTGTATTTTGATTTGTGTCTGAAATGTGATTCTAATATACTAATGTGGAAATGAATTCAAATGGAAATGAGAGAAGTCTTCATTTTGGTTGACTGCCTTTGTTTGAGTGTGAATTCAGTGAGGTTCATTCAACCATAGCATTAAAAATTTGAGTGCTTCAAGCAAGAGCCAAAGGAAAGTGGGGTTTTTATTCATGTAGCCCAGAATGCCAAAGCATAACAACTGTAGTGTTTATAACCTCAATGTCTTTCTCTCCCACCCTCTACCATTTTTCTCCCTCTTTTTCTGATCTTTTTTTCATACTTATGTAAATATAGGAAGCTTTGATGGCAGCTGAAATTAGCCAAAAGAACATTAAAAGACATAAGATTCTGGTAAGTGTGCAATTTTATTGTTTGAAATATAACTTTCAGTAAGTTATAATGAGACTGAAAGTAACTTGGAAAGAACGGTTTCTGTTATCTTTTGGGAATTTATTTCAAACTAATTCCCTGACCTGTGAGGTCAAAGTATTTAATTTTATCGAATCAGTTTCTGTTTGTAAACAAGAGACTTGAACACCTGAAGAAGGTAGTTTTAGGTAATTTGGAACCTGTATTTGTGAAGAATGCTCTAATACAAAGCTTTCCGGTTATGTGTATGGACGTTTCTTTAAATCAGAAGTAAAATCACATTATCACAAATTTTATCAAAAGAATGGTTTCATAAAACTACATTGCTTCAGTGTCTCCCTAATAACAGACTCAATTGATTTTTTTATGGAAACTAATCTAGGACATCAAATACATTTTTATTACATTTTGGGCTCTGGAAAAACATAGTGACTGAAAGGCACTTTCTTTGCTAACTGTGACAGTGAATGGGCAGATGGAGAGCCAAAAAGAAATCTTATCCTTCATGTGTGAAGGATCCTTGGAGATTAGATATCTAACTCAGTACCCTTGTTTATGGATGGAAACTTAGTCTTTTATGGCTATTTGGATTTCAGCACGAATACCTTCTGTCTACCTTAAACTCCTATAAAATTCCACATAGAAACCTTAATTCCCAAAGAGTGTGCAAGCGAAATAATTTAGGAATAAAAGGAGGGTGGAAAACCAGATCATTTTTTTCCTGTCAAAATTGTGGAGTATAAGCAAGGATTTTCTAGAAATGAAAGAGAAGGCCTGCTAGCCCTTAGAACAGTTAGCATGTGTGAAGATGCAGGGAAGTGAACCTCTTGGCCTGCTTCGTTATGTGGGTCAGTTGAGGGATACTATATGAGTAGCAAAGGCCAGATCCTAAAGAACCATCTGTAATTAGGAGCTTGGTTCTGTCTTGGAACCTCTAGAAGGCAATTTAGCTTTCAGTATCCCATCAGATTTCCTGATTAAAAAGATCATCTGACAGAGACAGAAGGCCAGAGGGAGGCCTGCTGAGACGGAGATCAATTAGGAGGTTTCCTGATAGTCTAGGTGGGAAGCGATGAGCCCTGCACAGAGTTGGTAGGAATGGAGAGGTGGAGAGAGATGGAAGGTATGGTAAACTTGAATCTTTGGGATATGGTGACTGACTTGATGTGGACATGAGGATGAGCACAAGAAATGTAAGCTAACTCCCAGACTTTGGGAGGGAGGCAGGGATGAATGAAGCGAGGGGTGGGGGGAGAGACACCGTGGAAGGTGTTGTGGGACTGAGAGAAATGATGAATTCTGTTTTCCACACATTAGTTTTAGGCATGTATGGGGCATCATAGTAGAGTCCAGGAAAGAAGTTTAGACTTAAAAATTGATTCAAGGGAGTTATCAACAAAAAAGTGTGAGTCAAATGTATGAGTTTGGGACAGCCCACATGGGGCGAGTATATAGCATCAAAGAACAGAGGAACATGAATGGAACTATCAGGGATGCTGTCATTCATTGCATAATATAAATACAAACAGATATGGAGTAGCCAGAGGAAGATAGTTTCATGGGAGCTGAGAGAGGAGAGAATTTCAGCGTAAAGAGAGTTAAATGCTTAAGAAGTTGAGTTAAGCAGGTCAGAAAAGTTAGACAAGCTCAGCTGGTCAGTTGTATGCTGGATTTGGTAACATGAAAGTAACTAGTGAGTTTTCTATATATGTATTATTTATTCTCAACATTGTAGGGATCAAAAAGTGAATAGGAGATTATAAGGTAGGGTTGACTGTAGACTATCAGGTTAGCTGTGAAATGGAAAAATGAGGGCTGTTGCTGGGGACTATTGCATCATGGGATGATGGTTGTCCTTGTGTATTTTGTGTAAGAGAGACACTTAAACATGCTATGCCAAGGAAAAAGAGGCAAATAGGGTTGACATAAAAGGTATACAGAGAGAGGGGTGCAGGAGAAGTTCCACAGTGGGGAGGCATACATGGGAGAAGGGTTGGAGGAATTCACTCGGAAAAGGAGACATCTCTTCTCATTTAGAATGATCCTCTGTAGATACAGTGATATGCGATCTGTTCTCAGAGAAATAAGGAAGTAAGGCACACTTTCTTCATTCAAGTTCTGTATAAATTTGACATATTCAAATAGTAGCCATTAAAGTAAAAATTTAATAAACCAAAAATGATTGTTTCCTTTCACTCTAGAAATGGGCATGTCCTATACATTAATTATGCATAGAATTTTTTCTCCTAGAATGCTATGATTTCATGCCAAACATGCAGAGAAGAGACGGGTTTCTACCATTTCTGCAACCAGAAAGAAATTTCACATACATCTTTTTGAACATAAAGTAGAAGTTAAAATTCAGCTTATCTAACTTTTGTTACATGTACTGAATTTAAACTTCCCATGAAAATGCTTTTAGGTGGAATAATATATCAGAAGAGTCATGGGAGAGGAAACAGGAGCTGTCCTCCTGTGCCTCTATTGACATTGGCCTCCCGAAATCCTTTCAGAATCCAGGTGGATTGAATGAACAAACATGAATACTCTGTAGCCAATCACTTCCTGCCTTCAGCCCTGGTTATTTGTATACTTATGGGTTTAAAACACATGTTTTTCTGAGTCCATTTTTACTTTAATATTTAATATTTCATGTTTCCCTTTAGTATGATAGTCCTTCATTTCATTTTCCTTACAATATTCTTCAGACTTGGAGTAGAAGGAAGCAGGTAGCTCATATTTTATATAAGATACAATAGATAGAATTTTATATCCAGTGACAACATTCTATCTTTGGATCATGTTTCCTTTTTTTAAAATTTGTCATTTTGAAGATGTGGTGTACAATTCAGGGTTAGGTATACAAATGCTCATTATGCAGGTACCCTTGTTGATGAGACGTGGCCCCCCTCCCCTGGCAGATTGGCAGTAATGGATCATGTTTCTTATATTGGTGCTCTCTTTGTAGAAAATCGCTTAGATGGGACAGTCTAGGAGCTTTTAAAATAGTAACATTATTTTTTTTAAACTGTGGCTTCTAAAATGTATGAAAATTTATATTTTGGACAGAGGCAAGTATAATTACATAAAGCAAACCAAGACATGTAAACAGGTTGCAGTCAAGAGAGCTAACAGGACCCAAATGTTGTGGGCTGCTCAGAAATTAAGACTAAACTTTTGGTTTTTGCAGTTTACTTATGAAATTTCTTCGTTTACTCTTCCCTAGGATATTGGTTTGGCATATATAAATCACCTAGTGGAGAGAGGGGAATATGACATAGCAGCACGGTAATGATGACATTTAAACAATTATTTGTTAATAACATTGACCCATGTTAATAAAAATAAGCCATTCTTTGCAGTTGACAGGTTTCTTGTACATCTTTCTAATGATTAATTTTTGAATATTAATTACTTCAACCATAGAATTAATATGTATTATTGGGCTGGGCTCAGTAGCTTAACCTGTAATCCCGCACTTTGGGAGGCCAAGGCGAGTGGATTGCCTGAGTCTGGGAGTTCAAGACCAGCCTGGGCAACTTGGTGAGACCTCATCTCTACAATAAATAAAAAATTAGCCAGGCATGGTAGCATGCACCTGTAGTTCTGGCTACTTAGAAGGCTAAGGCGGAAGGATGACTGGAGCCCAACAGGTTGATGCTGGGGTGGCCGTGAGTGTGCCACTGCACTCCAGCCTAGGCGACAGAGTGAGACTCCAACTCAAAAACTATGTGTATATATATGTGTGTGTGTATGTATTATTTCTTCAACTATCTCATTTTCACTGAAGAATAATTGCTTTTCTTGTTACTTTTTGAGAAAGGTGTCAAAAACTATGAGTAGTCTGAGATTTTTACCCTTTTTACAAGCTAATAGGTTAGCTGCTACAGTTTCCTGCGTGCTGGCCAAAGACATGAGATTCTTGTGTTGGAACTGCAGCACTATCTCAGCAACAGTATTGCCAGAGTATTCCTGCAACAATAGTAGTCACCAGATCATCAGGATTTGCCCCAGACCCCAAACCCCACTTCCCACAGTGTAACACAGAGTGGGCCAGGTGCCCTGCCCATGCAGTGGGGTTGTGTTACAGGAGAGGCACCCTGAGCTTGGGGTATCTGAGTCTTTTCTGATGGGCAGTAGGCCTACCTGTCCTTTGCCCCAGGAGGCAACATCACCTTTATTTACTGGACAGTTAACAAACGTGCCCTTTGCCTTGCAGGAAGGCTCTATCTGTGTCCTCTTATTTCTAGGGCTATTTGCTTTACAAGCTTCCTTGGAAGATAGTCCAGAACAAAGTACCTCTGCACACAATTTGGGAACTTGTTTCCCAACAAGATGGTAGCAATTCAGTGGAAGAGATCAGACCCCAAGGTCCTGGGTTGCAGGGGTCTGTGGTGGGCAGAGCACATAAATGTTATACAGTGCTTCCTGTGGGTCTATGTGAGTAGTTTCCACTGGAGCATGGTGATGCCTGCTGCGCAACATCTTCGGGACTGCAGGGCAGCCCTAGAACAGTGCTTTTAGGTCTGCTTTGAGTCCCTGGAGGTTATTTAAGAAAATGTGTCTGATGTGTAAAGTAAGGTTTCATTCATATATAAACAGTCTTCCAGATTATGTACTATGATAGGATTCTAATTTTCTCAAGTCTGGTTTTGTTATCCCATTATTTTGGGGTATGAGGAGTTTTTGTCAAGACAGGAAATGTCCTGAAACCAGCAGTGCTCATCTGGGTGAATGGAAAACTCAGAACAGGTACATCATTGGGAAAACTCCTAATTATGGTCTTATGAAAGAGATTCATCTTTATTTATAAGTATTTTGTGTTAGTTTGCATAAGTTCTGTCAACTTGTGTATGTAACCAAGTAACAATAATATTTTGATGTTCATTGACACCTGAGATAGAAGTTTGTCAAACCCCTGGGAAGAGAGATTTATCTAAACCATTGGGGAAAATGTCTACTTGTTCTGTCCTTATTTTTTAATTTTTATTTTATTTCTCCCTGGAATGTTTTTACTGCCAGCAAATGTCAGAAAATTCTTGGGAAAAATGCGGCACTCTGGGAATATGAAGTTTATAAATTTAAAGAAATTGGACAACTTAAGGTAAGCAAGGTGCTTTTATTGTTAATTTTTTCATGTAGTATATTAATAGTGAGATAGAAATAAAATTATGATAATAGTAGTCAGTTCTTAATTAGGAGGTATTAGCTCAGCTGGAAAGAAAAATCAACTTTTAAAAATTAGTTTAGGCCAGGTGTGGTGGCTCAAGCCTATAATCCCAGCACTTTGGGAGGCCGAGGTGAGAGGATTGCCTGAGCTCAGGGGTTTGAGACCAGCCTGGGCAACTTGGTGAGACCTCGTCTCTACAATAAATCCAAAAATAAGCCAGGCATAGTAGTGTACAACTGTTGTTCTGGCTACTTGGAAGGCTGAGGTGGAAGGATCCCCTGAGCCCAGCAGGTCGACATTGGGGTGGCCGTGAGCATGCCACTGTACTCCAGTCTGGGCAACAGTGTGAGGCTCCATCTCAAAAAATAAATAAATTAGTTAAAAAATATAAGCCTAGTGTAAAAATGCATATATGATATTATATAATATATGCCATATATGTATGATGTGTTCACTTTCTTATCTCTTTCCAGTTCTCTCTGTGTTTAGATGAAGTTTTCATGATTTTTTAACGACTTTTGAAAGCAGGGGTAATCTCTTCCAGTAGATTGTAAAACATAAGACTTGTTAAAATTGACTAAAGAATTAACGTATTTTTCAAATAATATTTTACCTGCTGGAAGAAAAATGGAAAATTTGACCACCTAGCTCTAATGAATAATTTTGATATTTCCTTTTTAAAAATTTTTCAACTTAGTTTACAACATCCAAATAACTCAGTCAGGTATTCTCATCTTTATTTAAAGCATTTAAAAAAAAATTTTCAGTGTTTGTGGGCTTTTTGAATGCTCTCCTGGAGTTATGAATATGCTTTTAAAAATTTTCAGTTACTCAACTTGTCAACCCTGGGATTCCTCCTGTGCTTGCCCCATAAGTGTCACTCTTCCCTGAGAAGCCTCCAAGGATATTTCTTCTTGTTGGGATTATTGGAGGATTTTGGCTCCATTTACCTTGATGGTCCCATAACCTAGACTGCTCTTTTTAATTGTGTGTGACAGACATTTCCCCTTGTATATACATACTGCTTCTAAAGAAACTCAAATTAATATAAATTCATTTCCTTTCAAAATTTGGTCCTTCTCCTTTCAGTCTGTGTTTATGACACAATATTCTCATTCCCTGGTGCTTATTAGCACAAAGCCACTGCTCTTGAGAAACATCTTTCTCTCCTCTTCATTCTATTTAATCTCCAGTTCTTGTCAGTTTTACCATGTCAGTATCAACTGGGCCTCCCTTCTTCCCCCTTTGCCACTGGCCTTAACTCTTGACTGAGTCTTCACAAGAGCCTTTTGATAGATCTGTGGGCAACCCTAGCCCAAGTTAGCTGCTTAAAAAATAGGTGAGGACTCTCACTTCCTTAATATCTGTTGCTTCCTTCCTGCCTATAGAATAAAAATGAAATTCCTTTCATAACCCCCTCCCCTTACTCTTCAGCCTCATCTCCCTTCAGTGGCCTCCCTTCTCGAGAAGCCTCTCTGGGCCCCTTTTACCTCACTGCACACAGTCATGGCTCCACACCTTTGCTCATATTGTTTTTCCTGCCAAATGCCCTTTCCCTTCTTCCTTTGCCTGATAAACCCAGGGCTTTAATCACAAGATTCCCCTCTACTGCCAGAGCACTTTGTTAACCCCTCTTTTGTTACACTTACCTCATAATATCGTTATTAACTGTTTAGGTGTCTGCATATCTTCCTTCTAGGGCTGGGAGCTCCTTGGGTATAGTCCCTAGCTCCATGTCCCCGGTAAAAAGCATGGTGATTGGTGCATTGTAGGGTCATTGGACAATATTTGGAGTTTGTTTGACTTTTAACACAGCACTCAAAATATCTGAAGAACACAAGATCTCTTTTTCTTAATGTCAAAAAGATGATTGTGGGTTGATGAAGGTTGATATATTTCAGTTTAAGGAAGGAAAGATGAATAGATGACCCATACTTCTTGATTACTTGAAGTTGACTTTGTAATCTCTGTGACCTTCTCCTACCTATTATTTAGATTTGTGTTAATTCATTAGGAAGAACAGAGAGCTAAAGGTTACCACAGGCAAATTTTAATTCATTCATAAGTATATGCATATACATACTTCTAGATATATAATTTATTATTTGGAAGTAGTGTTCGTTTGAATCTTTTCTCTTTCAAAATACCATTGTCTTAACATTTTAAAGTAAAGTTACACATTTATGTTTTCTGCATAATTGGAATAGTTTTGTTTTGCCACATTTTAAAGAAATTTTTCCTTTTCCTTCCCTAGGCTATTAGTCCTTATTTGCCAAGAGGGGATCCAGTTCTAAAACCACTCATCTATGAAATGATCTTACATGAATTTTTGGGAAGTGATTATGAGGTATGGCATGCTGACATGACTATATTTACTTGTTCTCGATGGGATATGTTAAGCAATCTAGAAAATAATGCAGTGGTACAACTGGTTTAAAGGAAAGAGATTTGCAGTTTATATGTGACAGATGAAATTGAGGTAAACTCTCATGATCATGAATGCTTACATAAAGAGTGAAAACACTTAATCCATGTGCATTTTAAACAACTCCTTAAAGTTCTCTCTCTGAAAGAGCTTTTCTTTAAAAAAGGGGCAAGTACTACAGCACTGTTAAGTAGTATTATCCCAATTTTACAGATGAGAAAATCAAAAATTAAAGAAATCAAATACTAGTCTAAGGCCATACATTTAATAAATAATCGTGCCTAATTTGAATTTAAATTTAGTGTTGTAAGCACTCACATAGACTATAATTTTTAAAGTTTGTTTATTTAACTGGTATTTATTTAGAAAACATCTGTCTAGTGCCTACTATATTCCAGGAATATGCTAAGGATACCCATACAAATGTGAATGAAGTGATGCCTATTCAGTCTAAGTTACACCCAAGCACATAACTGTGGTTCTCAACTGGGACTGATTTTGTCCCCAGGGAACATTTGGCAATGTCTAGATCCATTTGGAGTTGTTAGGGCTGGCAAGTTGGTGATACTGACATTTGGTGGGTAGAAGCAGGAATTCTACTAAACATCCTACATTCTACAATGTGTAGGACAACCTCCCTATGACAAAGAATGATCTTTCCTCAGTTGTCAGTAGTACTGGGGCTGGGCACAGTGGCTCATGCCTATAATCCCAGCACTTTGGGAGGCTGAGGAAGGCAGATTCCTTGAGCCTCGGAGCTGGAGACTAGCCTGGGCAACATAGCCAAACCTTATCTCTAAAAAAAAATCAAAAAAATTAGCCAGGCATTGTGGTACGCACCTGTAGTCTCAAGCTCTTCCAGTACTTGAGATGCTGAGGTGGAAGGGTCACCTGTGCCCAGGAGCTCGTGGCTGCCCTGAGCTGTGATTATTGTAATCTTGCCACTGCACTTCAACCTGGCTGATAGAGTAAGACCCTGATTCAAAAAATAATAATAATAATATTGAAGTTGAGAAACCCTGATATAAACAGCTACATTATTATACAAGATGTATATATAATACATAATTATATAATACGTTAGGTGTTCTGATAAAGCTAGAAACAAAAATTGTCATATTCTCTTAAAAATAATTCCTATTTTATCTTTTTTATTTTCACTTTAATGTTTAATTTTGAATTAAATTATTACATAATCAATCAACTAGCAGTGTTTCATAACACTTTTAATCACATGTGGAAGAAAATTGTGTGCTGCTAAACAGCACACAAGGTGAGATTGCAAAAACAAACTGTACTTCTCTGAAATATTGACTTCTCAATTTTCTTTTCTTCCTAAAAATATATGAAGTAATATGATATTCTTGGAGGTTAAGATGCTTGATGACTTGTTTGTATGGGATGCTTAGTTATATGCCTATAGTTTTGCCTGTTAATTTACAACCCAGCAGAGTTGTTTTAAATAGCTAAGCTTTGTTTAATATTAATGACACATGTATAAGCATGTTAAAAGTGGGACAACTTCTGGGGCATTTTATTTAACAAATTCTTTCCAACTTTTTCTTTCTGTAATAGGCACTGAGGTGTTCTGTAACTTTGTTCATTCTATTATGACAGCTCCTCAATGACTGTGTCCTCTAATTAATAATAATGGCCACAGGGTTGATCTTATCAGTAGTTTTTGAGTAGCACATTTATTCAAGAGTACACAAAGCCAATTAGGCAGAGAGAAGCCTAATATGAAATAAAATGCTTATTTCTATACGTGGTGGGATTATCAAGCTTTTGTCATATGCCTGGTCATCTTGTCTTATTTCGTATTAGAAGTTGGCAGTTCCGTGAGGCTATTGTGTGGAAAGGGAGAAGAGAATGAGGATGGAGTAAGTCAGACCTAAACTCTGTCTATGCACTGGTACATTTACAGAAGGAACAAAATACCTTCCTTAGCTGTGATTTTCATAAAAATAAGAACAGAAGTGAATGGCTTCTCAGGAGTGCTAAATGGAGATTATTGTACAGTAATTCTTTCTTCACAAGCCCCAAAGGCATAGTCTGTCAGTTGTTGAAATATTTGTTGATCAAAGTTTTAATAAAAAATTATTTGATCTGTTACATGAATACTTCTAAGCATTGTTTAAGCTATTTGAATTGTTCTGAGGATATAGGAAAAACCAAACTCAGTTTTCTTCCACTGTACTCTCACAATATAGAATATTTCTGTGATCAAATGTGTGAGTTTTTCCCCACACACCAAGCAGTCTGTTCTGCAGTGGACACCAGTTGTATGTCCTCTGATACTAATTCAGTTCAGTTCTGACACTACCTGTAGATAGCATCAGATGCCACAGGCTAAAGGCTCAGGCCCACAGGTCTGCACCCACTTCAGACACAGCAGTCACAAGTAATAGGGTGTGTACTTCTGACTGGTTAGCTATAAACTGAAGTTTCCACTACCCCTTTCTTGGGTTCAACTGATATGCTAGAGCAGCACTCAGAACTCAGGAAACACTTTACTTACATTTACCAGTTTATTATAATGAATAATACAAAGGTCACAGATGAGCAGCCAGATGGAAGAGGTGCATGGAGCAAGGTACATGGCAAGAGGCACGGAGATTCCACATCTTTCCCAGCCTCCAGGACCTGCATGTGTTCAGCTATCTGGAAGTGCTCTGAACCCAGTTCTTTTGGGTTTTTAGAGATGCCTCATTACATAGGCATGATTGATTGAATCATTGACCATGGTGATCAGCTTAACTTTCAGCCCTTTTTCCCTCTCTGGTGTTTGAAAGGTGAGACTGAAAGTTTCATCCTCTAATCATGCCTTGATCTTTCCTTTGACCAACCCTCCTCCTGAAGCTACCAGAGGCTGCCAAATACCAATCAACTCCATACAAAAAGACATCACGTTGGAGATTCCAAAGGTTTTAAGAGTGTGCCAGGAAGCAGAAGAAAGATCAAATGTATGTTTCATAATATCACAAGTCTTATTCTATTGAAAGAGTATTCTTTTTCTGTTTTTCCCCTTTGGCAAGGGTTTTGCCACATTGATCCGGGAATGGCCTGGAGATCTGTATAATAATTCAGTAATAGTTCAAGCAGTTCGGGATCACCTGAAGAAAGATAGTCAGAACAAGACTTTACTTAAAACCCTGGCAGAATTGTGAGTATATTTTAGTGCTTCCTTTTTCATATCAATTTATATTGAAAATGTTTTTCATACTTTAGAATATGGCAAACTCTGAATAGGGAGGATGCCTTTTATGCCACTTTTCTGAATTCACTCTTAGTAAACCCTTTCTTAAACCTCAAATGATCGACTAGAGGCTAAAGACAATATGAGAAACTATACAATTGTGGTATAATCTATTTCCCAAAGGAGAGAAATCTAACAGTACTCAAGAGGCAGTGGTTAAGAAACAGAAGGGCACCATGTTCTAGACCATGCAAGCACAGCAGTTTCCCAGTGGCAAGGCTCTGGATTTTGTTACTCTTGGATTTTCAAGTCAGTTTCCTCTCAAGCATCTGATTTTTTTTTTTTAATCTATAAGGTCACAGGTAACAATTCCTTACAGGATAATGTTAAATGAGATGTCATAATAGAGGACTAAGCACAGTGCCTGACTCTGAGTCAGGGCTCAAGAAAATGGCAGAAGTTGTTTAATATTTTTCATATTTTGTGGGCACTTTCAGTAACACAGGCTCTGTACTAGATGCCTGTGATACAGACATTAGTAACATATACTCATGCTCTCAAGGAGCTTCGGTCTAGGGAAACAGAAGTATACTGCAGGTCTATCCAAGAAAACTGGTTCTGCTTCTACCCCTCCTTGGCACCATCACCTCAGACTACTCCTTCCCATCTGCTTACCTCTTTTGCCTAAAACCGAGGAAGGTCCATAAAAATGGCCCAGAATTCAGGATTGTGTTAGACATTCCCAGAGGAGGTCATGTTTGTAGCATTCTGGGTTAGAACACTAATCATTTCTCTTGGAAACATTGTCCTAGATGCCTTTTAGATTCTGTTGTACTGTTAATAATGGACTAACAGCACAATATCAGTTCAGTTGGCTTTCAGGAACTGGTTTAGGGACTTAACCTATGTGAAAATCAGTGTTTCAGTGGAAAAACACATTTCAATTTTATACAACTCCCTTACAAATAAACTTTTGAAATATAACCTAGGTGTCAGCTGAATACTGCTTGTAAGGATTTTAACTGATTTTTCTGTTACTAAAATGAGAATTTCCTCCATTCTGGATCATGGGTTGTTTGGTGTATAGATTTCTGTAAAAATTTTGAGACTGGCCCCCAATAAAGAAAATTTGTATTACTTGAATATTATAACTAGTCTGAAATTTGTATGAAATCAAAGACAAAGTTCTGAGAAAGAAATACATATTGGTCATGTATAGTTAAATCCCAAGGAATGTTTTTCGAAATAAAGTAAACGTTTTTCTCAGAACAAATGTTTCACTTTTTAATATTGTGTAAATGATCTGTGTGTGTATGTGTTTTAATTAGAGCTGTTGATGAATACTAATGTCAAAAATTTTTTATTACCAGGTATACCTATGACAAAAACTATGGCAATGCTCTGGAAATATACTTAACATTAAGACATAAAGATGTTTTTCAATTGATCCACAAGCATAATCTTTTCAGTTCTATAAAGGATAAAATTGTTTTATTAATGGACTTTGATTCAGAGGTAATGTGCTTTTTATTTTAGTACTGATAGATCATTTTTACTGTTCCAAATTCTTAACTTAGATATCTATTCAAATGCTAGATTGGTAGTGAATCACATAGCTTGGCTATATGCTGATCATGCTTAGAATACTCTGACAATGCTAAATGTTGTTAGTTATATTAGTAGTTAGCATTCAGGAATCCTTTTCTTGATGTGATTTTTCTGTAAAAGCAATTGTATTTTGATATAGAACTTTTAAAGTTTTGTGGGTGTGTGTATATAAAGTAATTTCTTGGAAAAATATTTTATCAAATTCATAGAAACAAAGGAACTAGCTATATGCTTTGGCTCATTTAACCCTTTTAGTCTGTGTTCCAGAATTTAAAAGTTAAGCAAACTTCTGTCTTGATTCAATTAGTACTGTTTTATTTCTTGGCATTCACAGATCGGGCATGTTGGGTTTTCGTTGATTTCAGCTGGTGCTTAGGTCCAGGACATGTAGGATATGTTATTTCATTGTATATCTAAATAGTGAGTTACTTAACTAATGGGTAGACCCAGGCTCCACAGCTCACAGTGGCTCTTATAAAGTGATACAAATTCTTTGTGTGTGTGTTTGTGTGTTATAAAAAAGAAAATCTAATTATAAATGCTGGTGATAGAAATAATGAAATTCATAAAACACAGTTTTCTTGTTCAAAAAATTGAAATTTTACATAAGTCAAAAAGTAGAATCATAAAGACTCCAAAAAGAATAATGCATTTTTCAATTATATTTTACTGTATTTTGGGATATTATTTGCTACATTAATCTCCACCAACTTAAAGTTAATTAAGTTAGGAGCTAGATCTACTTCTTTTTTTCAAAGATGCTTTAGCCTATTTTCTTTCTTTTTTTTTTTTAAACTAAAAGAGACTACAGATTTACAAAGAATTATGCAATTCCAGGAAGTTCAGGTAGAGACTCTGCTTGTCTGGCAGAGGATGATTAAGAGGACGTGGTGTGCTTATATAAAAATTAATTACACTTTCCTCATATTAGGTCTCCCCTCATGCACCCACCCCCATGTGTCTCCAGAGCCTAGTTTTGCATATGCAGTGGTAGAAAAAAAGATGAGTGAGCTAAAACTAATTACTATTCAAGAGTATGAACCAAAGGCAAGGAATCACAGAGTTTTCTAATTAGAAGAGACCTTAGGGATAATCCATTCCAGCACCTTCATATCTCAGAGAAAAAAAAATAAGGTTTGGAACACACAGCTAAATTGTCTCAGAGTCAAGAACAGTACCCAGGTGTTCTGTACGAGGCTTGGTCTGGTGGGCTGTCTTCCCACTATGTCTTGTCATAAACTGTCTAATTTGTATTTCCTGATTGTTAAAGGTGGCTAAAGTACATTCTAAAAGTCCATAAACTTTATATCATTATGAAACTTGGGATATCGAATTCTCTTCCTGGCTCTTATCCTTTTCTCCATATGAAACCAACTCCTTATTGTCGGTGGGATCTCATAGCGAGACTTGATTAAGGTTCAGGTACCGAGAAGAAAAGCCCATTTTCATGGAGTAAAGAGATGCTCTCCATAACTACTGAGAGCCATGTGAGAATGTGTGAAGATCTCTGCCTCCAGGGGGGTAGAATATGTGTAGTAAAGATATTTTGCTTTTGGTAAGTTATAGCAAGGTATACCATTTTAGTAGTATGTAAAACACATAGACCTCAGATTGAGACACATTTGAAAATGCATTTTTTAACAGACTTTTTTATATAAAGGCCATTGTAAAGCTAAGAGCCTCTTTAAGAATATAAAATAAGCCCTTCATCTTTGATGGTGGTAGCATACTCTGCATTGTGTTTAGTTTTTTCTTCTTAAATAGCAGATTTCAATTACTGTACTTTTTTTTTTAATTTCAGAAAGCTGTTGACATGCTTTTGGACAATGAAGATAAAATTTCAGTGAGTGCCTTTTGTTTTTATATGTGTTACCAGATGAATGTCTGGGGCCACTATAACCATAAAAAAGAGAGATGTTTATCAGCTAATTTCGCAGCTGTGTTTGTGTCCTCTTAACTCCATCATTAAACTTCTATTTTCCCCCTAGATTAAAAAGGTAGTGGAAGAATTAGAGGACAGACCAGAGTTGCAGCATGTAGTAAGTATGGCAGTCTCCTACTTTTGCCCTTTGAATAGTTAATGAATCACCTTTCAGTACTGGTGTGAGGATACTAAGGTGAACTCTTCAAGGAGCTTAACACTCAGATTGACTGCAAATGATGTTCTGTAATTACCAAAATGTGGCATATGCTATGAATCTAAGACTGGGGATTAATTGCAGATCAGGTAATTGAACTTTGACTCACAATTGAATTGTGATGAAAAAAGTTAAGAATACATTTATATATACCTATAATGTAGATATATAAAATATAATAAGCATATATATAAGTATAATGAATATTTTTGTGTTCTGTACCTTTCCTCTGTAATTACCATTAAATATAAGAATGATATAAATTATAGCAAATGACACTGCAGATACCAAGTTCTTCTGCCAAGAAAATAACACACAATCATTCCACGTTCAGGACCACAGACCAATAAAAGAGCAGAGTCTTTTTTTTTTACTTCCTCACCCTTACAATAGCTGATCCCACTTCTCTTGTGTGGTTTTGCTGACAGTGCTGTTAAGAGCCATTATTCTAGATTTTCTTGGGGGGGGGGGGGCTACTTGATTCTCTGCACTGCATCATTATGGGAGTGAAGCAGGAGTAGATGTTTTCTTTGTTCTTTTAAACTTACCCAAGGAACGACTTCCATAGACATAGGGATTATGCCAGTAGGACTGTGGATTTCAGAAACAATGAGTGTACTTATATCTTTGCCCATCTCCTGACATCCCAGGAAGACCCTCAAGGAATTGAGTATTTTACACAAAAGTCAGTTTTATACATTGAAGCTCTTAAAGATTCCAGGGTAGGAATATGAGGCACTTTGTTTTCTTTTGCTCAGGGGTTGTACAGATGCTATTGCTATATTGCTCGTGATCGGAAATCTCAAGATTATTTGCTTCCCCAAACAGGGCTCTACTCTGCTGGCCACCTTGGGAATTCATTTGTAAAGCAGTGATTTCTGACCTACGTAAGCCATGAGACAGTATTACAGGCAGTAGCTATCTGTGTGACAATGTAATCGTGCAGTGGTGAAATGGTGGCACTAGAATGGCTACATCTTCCCTGCCAAGCGATGTATTGTCTCTGTAAATTTGGCTTGGCAGATGTGACAGAGCTTTTCCATCCTGTTCACACTCTGGGAAATAGCACCATGTATCCCAGGTCACATGCTGACCCCAGTGCCACTCAACTTATGGTGGCCTTCATCAGACCTCAGCCCAGCAGATGAGTTCGGTCTGATTGCTCGCCTCGCTCCCTCTTGCCTTAGGGAGATGTGAATAGATACCCCAGGAGAGGTTTCTTAAGGTGCATGTGACGTGGTTAGGCTTATTTGTGATGATATACAGCAACAAATACCAAACATGTGCTTACTCATTTATCATCACAGCTTCAGGGCATGCTGGTGCTCTATGTCTTTTATGAACCAATCCGCTTGGAGACGGCTTAGAAGTATGAATGCATTTTATATGACTGGTATAGTTAAGTCATCTTGCCTTTACTAGGTTGTGGAGCTTTTTGTTTACATGAAATACTAACTAAATGTTTAACATTGTTTTCTAACTTCTGAGTACTATATTGATAGACAATCTTGCCTGTGAATAGAAAGTAAATTACTCACTTCCTTTGAAGTCCATTAACGTCTTCAGACAGCTAGGGTAAAGTATCAGTTTTTAAAATTGGTTCAGAACACCTGTATTCATCTTGATTTTTATTTTTTATTTTTGTTTTTGATGTCACCAGTTTAGGCACCATTTCATTTTCAGACAACAAAGAGGAAAGGCAGAATGTAAGGGAATTAATTTAGCGCCTACTACTTGAGTTCTTAAGGACATATGCTTGTCCCATGACTCTATCCTCTTTTATGTAAAAGAAGAGAATTTTACAATCTAGAAAGACCAGTAATCAAGCATATTATTTCTGAGCAAAAGCAGATGATGATGACAATATTAACAGCTACTGTCAGTAGCATTCCTATAGTGCTTACTATATTCCAGGCATGGTTCTGAGTAACAAATGGCAGCTCATTTAATTCCCACAACAACCCAATGATGTTTGCAGATAAAGAAACTGAGTCACAGAGAAGGTAGTGACTTACTCAAGATTACATAGTTGGAAAGTGGGAGAGCCAGGTCCCTCTGAGCCCTCTTAGAAAATGTCAGAATCCCCTGACTTTCCTAAGGGGTTCTCCTTTCTGTTCCTTCATCACCTAGAGATTTTTCCTGAAGACTACTTCTACCTCAACGTCTCCATGGGAACTGTTTAGAACCAAAAGTAGCAATGTTGCCCAGTATTACTTTTATTATTTTAATATTCATGATGTATCCTTTGTTCCTTTCAGTATTTGCATAAGCTTTTCAAAAGAGATCATCATAAGGGGCAGCGCTACCATGAAAAACAGATCAGTCTTTATGCCGAATATGATCGACCAAACTTACTTCCCTTTCTCCGAGATAGTACCCATTGCCCACTTGAAAAGGTAAGACACAGACTCCCACACTTGTGCACATTGGGTAAAGAGTTTGTCATTGTTGGTAAACTGTCATTCTTCTCTTCCTATCTGTGCTCATCCATCCTTTTCCAAGGGGAAGATTGTTGCTTTCAGAAGAGTAGGCTTTGCTGGGACATTCTGTTTCGAAAAGGAGGCCTTGTTGGAATAGATTTTGGTGAGGAGTTCAAGCATTTCTGTAACAAGTTTAATTGGAAGAAAGGTTTAATCCA
Organism: Carlito syrichta; assembly: GCF_000164805.1. Taxonomy (NCBI): domain Eukaryota; kingdom Metazoa; phylum Chordata; class Mammalia; order Primates; family Tarsiidae; genus Carlito; species Carlito syrichta. The sequence continues at coordinate 877,632 of NW_007251302.1, read as the reverse complement.
GGGCGTAGGACTTAATCAACCATCAAAGCAAAAATGGTATCAGGAATCTTAGTCCATCTCCCAGGATCAGTGGCACCTCAGAGTCAGTGTTTGGGAGGAAGGAAGACTGTCCTAAGGCAGAGACAGTTGCTGCAGTCAGGGATCAGATTTGATAATCCAAGGTCATAGCTTAGGTCCTATACCCTGCCTTTTATGTTTTTAATTAGAGACAGGATCTCCCTCTCTCACACAGGCTAAAGTACAGTGGCACAATCATAGCTTGCTGTAACTTCAAACTCCTGGGCTCAGGTGATCCTCTTGAGTAGCTAGGACTACGGGCTTGTACCACTTATACCCTGTCTCCTTTAAAAATCTGTCTTCTGGCATACTACATTTTCCATTATAATTATCTGTTATCTGTTTACTAGTCTCTCTTTCCCACTTTGTATAGATTCTTCAAAGACAAGGCGTTTGTCTTATTCATTTTGGTAAACCTAGTACCCAGCACACATTAGACATTTGCTTAATGTTTGTGGCATCATGAGTAAGAGAATGAATAAATTAAACACATACAAGGTCCTAGTTAGAGCTAAATATGGACTAGTAAGTTTTATGAGACTACTGTTTCGAAATAAACTGTAATACTTACTATGTATGTGCTAACAACTGATCAGTCTTAATGCTGACCGTATTATCCCATGGTTCTTGATACCATCTAATGCTAGCTAACATCCACAAATGTCTTATTAAATTTGGGTGGCCAGATAACAAATACTTTCGAGTCAGCTGTGTGTATCAACAAAATAAAATTAAGCATATTTGGTCCACAAGAGATATGTATAAAGAAGGTGAATGATAACACAATTTATATACGCTTACAACTTTTATATTTGCTTCTTCAGCCTATGATGAATAACTTTAAATGTACTGGATTTACCAAGAACCAATTTCAACTCAATGGATTTTTAAAGTCTATAGTTAATGAAAATAGTGTTACCTACATATTAACTTATGAAAAACTTTAACATTTTATATTTGGGGCCCCAAGACATTTTCTGAAGGTTAAATTTGGAAATACATCTTTCTCTAAAAATAAAAATAGATGTTGCTGTCTTCTCTCACTGTGGGACCTTATAATCTAGCAGAAGAGCGAGACTCATTCTTTGAACATACCCCTTCATTTGTTTCTCACTTTTTGAGGAAATATATGTTTACAGAGAGGGTGTAACTATCTCCAGAAGACTTCATTTGACTCCTCAGACCATTGATACATGGAATGATCACAGCCATTTTGGGCTCATTCTTCTCAGCCACTCAGCACAAGGCACAGACCAGATTCCAGTGTGTTCATGTTGCCCATACACTTTCAGCCCCTCTCGTTTAAAGTTTTCTGGTCTACTGTGCTTAATGGAAGACGCATTGTTCCACCCAATAGGGAACAGCAAAACATGTAGATTTTCCAATGCATACAGTTTGCTTAGAGCATTTGTGTAGACCTTTTAGACTTTTTCTTTCTGGTCCACTGAAAACAACAAATTGCATATTAAAGAACACAAGTATACTAAAACCAATTATGTTTTAAATTCAGTTGTGTTTTAAAATGTAGCTTATGTTTCCCGCTGAGAGTTTTGAACATGAATTAGAGATGGTGATCGTAGAAATAAACTATTAAAAATAATCAAGTCAGTAATTCACATTTTTAGAAGTCTCTAGATGGGCTTTCATGTGTCAGGTTATTGAGACTTCTTCATAAGAGATTCTTTCTTTGTCGGGATCTATTATGGGAAATACGTATATCTGCAAAAAGCATAACACTCTTCCCTGGGCACCTTTGGGTCCAAATACCCACAGCTATCTTAAAGGAGATAGTCATAACTTATTAATTCTTTTTTTTAAGTAAGAATTCTATATATACTTAATTATCTTAGAAACTAATTATTTTTATCTACCTGTAACATGAAAAAGCTATTATATATCATGAATGACAAAGTGTATTTCCCAATTACATGCATCCTAGGCATGCTAGCAGTGAAGTCAAGGTCATGGAATTTAGGTCTGCCTATTTTATCTATAGAGAGAGTCGTAGAAAATGTGGTCTTTTATTCTCCTGAATATAAAAATTAAAAACTTGAAAATTCTAATTCCTCCCCTCCTCTACAGAAATACCTACTTCAAAAGAGTTTATGGATTATTTAGTCTTATAGGTGCAAGAGGTTTTTTATTGTTTGCTTTTATTTTCAGTGAGAAGTGTTTGAAAGGCATTATTCAGAGCATGTTGATCCATTATTGTTTAATGATTCACTTCTGGCAGAATAGCACTATATCTTCCTCATTTCTGATTGTGTATCTTTGCTGGGTTGGGTAAATGTTGAGAGGAGGAATTATTTCAAATTGACAACTCATTGAAATCTTCAAGAATCCGGGCCAACCTTATTTTGAAATTTCTAAAATCCCACAATCAATAGTATTTGACCAAAAACTCTGTAGAGAGCCTGACATCATATCAATAGCCCTTTATGGTATAGTTATCAAAGGCCAGAGTTGAGGATTTAAAATCACCACAACACTGAATTTTTAAAATAATTGAAATTTTTATGTTTGTTTAAAGGAGATACAGAGTTTGTAGGAATTTTTAACACCTCCAGCAATTTAAAAAGACAATAAAAATAAAAATTCTTTATATTTCTGTTATACTTCATGATGTGTACTGTGTTTTCATATACCTGGTTTCTTTTGATCGCTAGAAAAGTGCATTTAGGTGTATAAAGTCATTTTATACATGACAACTTGAGTCTTAGGGAGATGGAATAAAAACCCCATGACTAGAGCTAGTAACTTCAGGAACCAAGACTTAGAATCTGATCCTTCATCCTTAGACTCTGTATTCTTTTCACTGTTGCAGGGAATAATTTTTCAGGTTTAAAAGTTAATTGAAATAATAGCAACTACTAAGGTACTTCTAGTATTGCAGGACTCATGAAAGACATAATTTTGCACTGTTAAACCATCCTTTCTTCCATAATTTACAGATGTGGTCATCAGGCACTAGTTTTCATTTTGCAAATCAGATTTGCCTGTGCCTAGAGTGGTTAAAGAAGAGTATTAGCTTTATAGTTTTGGCAAATGTGTAGCATATTATGATCTATCATATCTAATAGCATTCACAAGGTGGCAGTATTTCTGAATTTGGAAGAATAAAGCTAGGAGACGCAAAGATTGTAGATTTTCATTAAGGTAATTTAAAGAGAAGATTGGATAAAAGATGGCGAGGTCAAGGCTAGGTAAAAATCTTTAATTAGCAGTTGATAAAGTTCCTTTTAGTTACCTCAGTTTTCTTGCCTTTGTACTTAATCAGGAAGAAGAAAATTTAAATGTGTCATTCTGTGCTTAATTTTTGTAATTATTCTGTCTCTTCACTTTTATTTTTACTACTGTTCTCCTTTTCCATTTGTGTTTGTGTTTGTATGTATCTGTACTTAAAAATTTTTAGTCTCCCTACTCTTTCCTCTAGAGGGAACACTGTGGTATAGAACACTCAAGAATCTAAAATAAAGAAACATACTTTTATGCCTCTTATGTATCAATAGTAGCAAAAGTACACACTAGGAGTACTTTGTTTTTATGGTTAAAATTCCTAAAGATTTCTAGAGTCTACTTTCTCGTTTGTGAGATGAGAATAATTTGAGTACTGTAAGAAACTAGTCACTAAACATTTAAAAATCTGTGAAGTTCAAATTTTAGAGACTCAGATTATTTTTCCACTTGACGATACATATCTCTTTTCATTCCAGACAATTCCTAATTTCCACTTTACATTCAGACATTTCTACCTACATGACTTCATTTTCGGTAGTATATATGAAAACTTACAGCATCACTATTCGGTAGAATGTTCCACGGTGATGGAAATGCCTCAAAATTTGCTCTGTCCAACATGGTAACCACTAGCCACGTGTCACAATTGAGTATTTGAAATGTGGCAAGTACTACCAAGAAACTGAATTTTAGTTTTATTTAATTTTAATCAATTTAGCACTAAATAGACTCAGAACAAGTGACTATGTCTTGGACAACTGAGGTGAGGCTTGAAATGGCATACTCTTTGTGGTTTGAGACAAGCATGTTCTCAAGCATTCTCATATGGCTGAGAGAAGGGGGAATGGTTCTGTTTTAAACTTTGAGTAGTACTTTAATATGCAAGTGAATTTCTGAGTACAAAATGAACTCATGGACGCCTTTTAGTAATAAACTATTTTGAGCTGCATAAATACTCATTGTTATTCAGACTGTCTTTCAGTGTTCTGTTTAGCTGTGAATGACACAGCCCCACTAAACCATAAACTGTCTGTATCTCCAGCACTGGCACAAATCTAGGCACTCAGTTGATTTCTCAGTTTTTTTAATTAGTATAGTCCGAAGTCCTCTGACTTTTTCTTTGCTACATTTTCCCTTATTATTTAACTTCTCACGTGTTTCTTGTCTCTGCAGTAGTATCACTGCAGGAGAGTGAAGAGTTGGTGAGAAAATTCCATCATTTATAATGTTAATAGACAGACCTGACTGTATAGGAATAGGTAAACCATGTTTTTAATCAAAATGAATGAGAATTTTCTAGGTATTAGTTAGGATTAGATTCCACTGTGAGTGATAAAAATCCCAAAATAATCATTGTTTAAACAGAATAGTAGTTTAGTTTTCAGTCATGTGTAAGTCCTGGTGGAATAACCTGCTGTAGGCGGCTATGGGCGGCATGCCACAGGGTCAGAGACCAGGGCTCTTTTCTCTTCTTCCTTTCACCTTGTATAACCTTGACCTCCTGATGTGAGGTGTTGCCCTCCACATCTCCAGCAGCAGCTTGGATGAAAGGACTACAAATAAGGGAACCAAGAGTTCACACACAATGCTTCAAGGGAAGTTTCCGAGAAACTGCCACTCTGGCTGTCGGTAGGCATCAGTCATGTGACTCCTCTACTGCAGAGGAGGCTGGCAGATTTTTTTTTTCCTTTTTTAAATTCTGGGCAGTCACACACCCACCTGAGATCTTATTACCATGGAAGAAATGGGAAGAGGATATTTGGAAGGCAACTAGCTGTCTCTGCTACCTAATTTTTAAAATAATCTTGTGAGTAATTGAGTTGTTTTCTCCTCATGGTGACCTCCAGTTATTCTCATTTTCTAATTTAAACAGTGTGTGTACCCTAAAGTTTCTAGTTTCATTGCAGTTCTACAGTAAAGCAATATTTATATTTTTTCTTTTTTGTGTTTTATTTTCTCTTTTGCTACATTTTTTTTCTGCCCTTTAGTTGGCAATCTCCAACCAGAGATACTGATTTTTAAAAATCAAAATATCAAAACTAGTTCCTGCTGTTATTTCCCAAGATCAATCATTGAGCCAAAAGAGCTAATTAATTTGAGCTGTTCTTTTTAATCTCCTTGGTTCTTGTTTTTAAAACAACATTGGTTGGATGTTTTTAAATGACTCCTCTAAATGTGTAACCTAATAGTCTTCCTCCCGAAACCTTTTTTTGCCTACTCATTTATTTAAAAAATAAATAGGTTGGGCATTGTGGAAATCACAGGGCTTAGAGTGCACATGGTCCCAGCAGAGGGAAGTTAAATAGGTGAGTAGTTGAGCACAACTCTAATTAAGTTGTGGAGCCTGTGTAGTGTGCAGCTGGAGCGAGTACCTGGGATTTGACCTGCTGTGGGGTCCAAGGGAATATTTTTCTGGAGTCCTTGCCAGGAATGGAGAGTGAGGGAGAAGGGAGGCATTTCAGGCAAGAGGACACAATGGAGAGGAGCAGAAAGAGGCAAAACTGCACAGGAAGGCAGGCTAGATCATGGATGCTTTGTAGCTCGTGGTTGAGATTCTCTGCTTTAAATCTAAGCGGAGCAACACTCTAGCAGGCTGTATAAGGAGGAGTGTGAGATGAAGTTTTCCTGCTGAACTCATTCATCTTTACTGCATCCGGTTCCAATGCCACCTCTTCCATGAAGCTTTTCACAAGTTGCATCCCTTCTCTCTGCAGATGACCCTCTCTTGTTCCTCTGATTGTGGAATAAAGTGTCATCGTATCTCTTTCACCTTCCCTGGATCCTGAGCTCCCAGGGTGAACCCATGTTGCTTCCACTCCTACTTAGCCTCCTCCTTTATCCTCTTTTTTGTTGTCCTCTTATATCTCTGTGCAATCTGACCTTCTAGAACCCACCACAGAGCATATAGTAAATGTGTCTAACTCATTTAAAATTATTTCATTATTTATCAACACATAGTATGTCTGTCTGTCTCTGTCTCTCTCTCCTTCCTTCCCTCCCTCCCTCCCTCCCTCCCTCCCTTCCTCATTCTCTCTGTCTCTTTTTAATCCCCGTAGAAATGCAGTCATCAGCATAGTTGCTCCTTTTGGAATCCTCCTTAATCATCAGTTGTGTTTTTCCCTCTCACTTTTAGCAGACCCTTGAGCAGAGTTCTCTTTTAATTCCGGTGAGCTGGCAATAGAAGTATTCCCGCTAAATTCTGTCATTCGTTCATTCATGCAACATGTGGTATGTTTGTTAATGCAAAAATGAAAAAATGGACCACATTCCTTACATTATATATATTATATGTGTGTATATATATTTATAACATAAATATATTCAACATTTCTTACATTCTAGTGGGAAACAGAGCTTAAACAAATGACTGCATATTTGGAAGGAAGCAATACTGTGAAGAAACCTAAAGTAGCATGAAGAGAGAAAGCTTAGTGGGAAAGGTCGTTTCAACATCTTGTTTTCTGCCTTTGTTGATGGAGTGTTCTTAGTTGCTTCAAATATGTTTTCAGTTAAATCCTGTAGGGTCCAGTACCTCTCTGAGAGGTGACTGAATACAGCCACCAGTAAGTTCTAAGGAGATTTGTTTTTTGTTTGTTTTATTTTTAAAGAAAGGGAGTGGAAAAATTCCTTCAAGTTTACATGTTTAAGTGACTCTTACCATTTGTTCTTATTTGGTAGCCCATAGTAACATTTTTACCCTGCTTTAATTGAAGGCTCTTGAGATCTGTCAACAGAGGAACTTTGTAGAAGAGACAGTTTATCTTCTGAGTAAGTAACTTTTATTCATGTTGGTCCCCATAAACTAAGAAATAAGGTTACAACTTGATGTAAATTATATAAGGATGGACATAGGTTTTAGAGCAAAGTAACACAGAAGTTTGAGTCTGTTTTGTATAAGAATTTAATATATGCAAATAGACTCCACAGCATGGTAAAGAAGAAAGTTGTTTTTATAAATGCTGTAGAAATAATGTGTTAGTAATGTATAATAAACAAAACTTTATTTGTTCACACCTCACTACATAAATTAAAATAAATTGTAGATGGCAAGTTTCAGCTTTTTAAAATTATAACTAGTATAAATTAAAAATTATGAGCCATTTATATAACTGTCATATTGGTATGAAATAAATAATCTTTATTTTCAGAAATCACACCCTGAATAACTGGAGGAAGTACAATTGGATACCAAAGTTTTGGGGAAGCAGGAATGCTTTTTAATGTACTCTACCCAGAAATTGTTCCTGGTCTTCTGGTTCCTACCTCAAAGTGTCATAGTTTTTGTATCGTGCATACTAAAAAACAAAACTTACTATCTTTTCAAATTCCTCCAAAATAAGCCTCATGCGTGAGAGCAACGTAGATTTTGCTGAGGATTTCATAAGGAAGCTTTATGCAGATATCTGCAGCGTGCAATGTAGTGTTCATGTTTGATGTTTCTCCAGCATCACTTCCCCACCTACCTCTATGTTTCCGCCTTACACCTTTCCCTCATATGGCACTCTCCCTCACTGGTTCCTTTGCTTCTGTTGAAAAATAATCCTCCGGGTTCGGTGGCTCGGCCTGTAATCCCGCGCTTTGGGAGGCCAAGGTGAGTGGATTGCCTGAACCTGCGGGTTTGAGACCTGCTTGGGCAATTTGGTGAGACTTTATCTCTACAAGAAATCAAAAATTAGCTGGGCGTGGTAGCGCACGCCTGTAATTCCAGCTACTCGGAAGGCAGGCAAGGCTGCGGTGGCCGGGAGTGGCCACTGCACTCCAGTCTGGGCAACAGAGTGAGACTCCAACTCAAAAAAAAAGAAAGAAAAGAAAAGAAAAATGATCCTTATCTTCTATTCTCATTTATGCATATGTAGACTCATGGGTACTCAGCAAAAAATCAGAATTATTCAGGTATAGGACCTACAATTCATAGAAGTGCTTTGGGACTGTATTTTATTACTTGAGCATATGCTTGGACTTCTAATCACAACTTCAAGTAGCTCATCAATTTATTAATTTCAGTGCTTTCCTCAAGAAATATTTTGGAATAAATGTTTGTCATATTGTATTAGAAGCAGTAGAGAATTTATGAGTCTGATTATAAGAAACTTTAAAATCCTATACACAATTTTTAAAAATTTACCTTTTTTAAAGACATAAACTGTGAAAATAATATTTGCAAGAAAAACAAAATGCTGTATATGGGTATAAATTGGGACATCATTTTATTCACAAGCCAGCTGTTACCAGTTGATAATGGCTGCCCACGATGAGAAGGAGTCATGATCCTTTACTAGTTCCTGCACTGACCAAGGGACAGGGAAAAGCAATTGTTGCTGTCCCTTCAAAGTCTTAGCTTTGAATGTGAAGGTGTTGACATATATATCTCTCTAGAATCTGACTTTCCTGCTATTTAGTAGCTGTATGATTTTAGCAAGTTACTAACATTTCTATTTCTTCTGAAAATTAGAAATATTAGTAAAACACACCTCCTAGGATTGTAATGATGATTAAATGATGTAATTCATGTGAAGCACTTGAGTGAGTATTCAGCACAGAGTCAACATCCACTAATAGGAGAGATTTTACTGTGTTATAGATAGTACATGCTGATGTCACGTGAGAAGATATAGTTTTGTCTTAGTTTTCAAATTGTATAAACAAAGATAGACTATTTATTTTAAAGATGTTTATTAAAATATCCCAATTGAACTCTTTCTCACATTCTCACTCCACCTAGGCCGAATGGGTAACAGCCGAAGTGCCCTGAAGATGATTATGGAGGAATTACATGATGTTGATAAAGCAATTGAATTTGCCAAGGAACAAGATGATGGAGAACTCTGGGAAGATCTTATTTTATATTCCATTGACAAACCACGTAAGCAGAAAAGCTATCTGTGATTATAACTTTTTTTCTCAATGTAGCCAGTTATATCTAGAGTAAGAATTATCTCAAGATACATTGGGTTAAAAATTTGACAAAGTATCTACAGTGATAATAGACCAGCTGTGTTGTAATGATTTCTGATGTTCTTCTTGTGCTTGAAAGTTGGGAGCCTCATCACTTTGCATTACCTGAAAGTGACAAAGACCAGGTAGATACACAGCTTATTCTTTGTGTTCCCATGAGACATATTTTTACTTATTGCAACCAAATTGAATAAATGTCATCTGGGTTGATCTGACTTGGTTTGGCTTTTGCTTTTAGTTTGTATATGGGAGCATTTATTTTGAAAGTATATAGCCCTTAGCAGTCTCTTTCTGGAAACATATAACTGTTACTGGATGTTGATCATATTTGGATACTTACATTGTAGTTTTTAGTCTCTTTCCTGCTCTATTTTCTCAGTGCAGCACCAGGAGTTTGTATTTGTTGACCTTGAGCTTGACCATTTGCTGTATGTCTCCCATTTTGGAAGGAAAAAAACAAAAGCAGTCACCCAACAGAAACCCAACTTCTGTTTCAAAGATAACTAGCAATGATGGGTTAAAATCTCCCTTATCCTTTTTTCTGTAACTACCTTAATCTTAAATTGAATGTAATTACTTTATCCTCCTGAAAATATAAGGAATCTGGTTTAGCATGATAAAGTAGTAGTTTAAGGATCTTAAGAGACAAAGTGGTATAGCAGACACATCCTATACTTTTAGTTCTGGCCTGGGTTTGAATTTGGGCTCATTACTTGCTAGCTGTGTGAACTTAGTTAAATTAAACACTTCATTTTCCTTCTTTGTAAAATGGGGACACAACATTCCTACTTTGCAAAATATTGGAGACAAGTGTGTGACTGCTGTCATAGTATATTCTCAATAAATATTAATTGCACTCCCTTGACATTTGAAACTATTTGAAGGCAGACAATCATTTGTTCAACCATTTAAAAATACTTCTCAGTTGTTTCCCTTTGTGTCTTAAAGAAAATTAGTTCTTGAAAGGTTACTTCTTGAGAGTTTAGAAATTAAAATCATTTTAACACTTCAAAGTGTTTTCGAGTTACTTTTGCTTTAAAATTGCATTATGTACAAATTATATGCAAATAAAATTGCACTATAACATTGCTTATATGTTAATGATTTTATATGGTATTTTGTAGCATTTATTACTGGCTTGTTAAACAACATTGGCACGCATGTTGACCCAATTCTACTGATTCACCGTATTAAGGAAGGAATGGAGATTCCCAATTTGAGAGATTCCTTGGTTAAGATTCTACAGGATTACAATTTGCAGGTAAGTATCCTTTTTTGGACAAATAATCATGCTGAATGAGTTGATTTCTAGGGTTTATGTTAGATATGTTAAAAACTTTCTTTTTTTGAGTTGGAGTCTCACTCTGTCACCCAGACTAGAGTACAGTGGCCGCTCCTGACCACTGCAGCCTCAGCCTGCTGGGCTCTGGCGATCCTTCTGCCTCAGCCTTCCAAGTACCTGGAATTACAGGCGCACGCTACCACGCCTGGCAAATTTTTTATTTATTGTAGAGATGAGGTATCGCCAAGTTGCCCAGGTGGGTCTTGAACCCGCGGGCTCAGGCAATCCACTC